>NW_015118980.1:0-6301 GCF_001443285.1 Poecilia latipinna
TATATTAGATTCAGTTTATTTTATTTTCCATTTTGTTAGATCTAATTTTATTTAAAGATTTAATTAAAATCCTCCTTAATTTATTCAACACCAAGCAGGCGAGAACATTATTGGTCTCGCGATGTTTCAATGTCATGTGACAGCTGCACGTCAGCGTCCTAAATTGACAGCTACGGCTTATATTGCTGCTGAATCGCATCTTAGGTAGGAGACGCTGTCGGACCCTGACGTGCAGGTAGGCTTCTGTTCTGTTCCCAAAGCGGTTTTGAAATGTGGATTGTACATCTATCAATTGTGTGCCTCTGTTAACTTACAGACGTGAACATTCGGCTAAACGTTGAAACGATCACGGTTTGTCCAGAGGGAACTGGTGAGTGTTTGTTCGGGAGCTAGCATGCTAGCACTAGCCTCCCCAGCTGTTAAATAGCTGACGCCGATCTAAAACGCATTCAGATTGAAATGCATACCGAAACTATTGTTGTGTAAGAATACTGTTTTGCATAAGTTGCATTTAGTTATTATGTAAACTTCTGTAATTAGAAAATACATGTACATGTTTGATTATTTAGGCCTGTTTACACAGGCCAGGTATATTGCAGATCCCCCGCTCAAGGAGTGGCTGAAGGGTCTAGGATATAACAAGGATTGTGTGGCTTCATGCTGACCAGACTGGCGAGCTAACCGTCTAGCGGATCCGGAAATACAACGCCTATTTTCTGAGGAAACTCTTCCGAACTGGTTGGAGATTCAGCCCAACAAGTCTTCACTGAAGGAACTGGATTATTTTTTGTTTTTTTTCCCCTTTCATCAACAAAGACTGGTTGAGTTCCTTGGTTTAAGGAACCCATTTTGAACTCTAAATTGTGGACCAATTTGTATATATTGTAAATATCAATACAACTCACTGATTTTGCACCATCTACTTGTCTCTGTGTTTTTACAATATGCCACCTCCTCCAGCAGATGAACCTAGTTTTTAAGAAATCACTTGGATTGACTTAATTTGGATTATTTCAAATCCTAAGAATCCTAGAATGTAACTTGGGTTACATAAGCACATGGAGAAACCCTGTGACTAACTAATATCAGCTCTAATATTTACAACAAAATTTTCTTGTCAAAAGAAATGTATGTTAAAACAAACATTCACAGCTGCATGTGCTTTCAATTATTTTATAAATATATATAAAAAAAACATGAACTTAACCAAGAGCAAAGAAACTTTCCTACCTCTCCTCAGGCAGCCTAGTAGTCCAGTAATGATGTCATAGAACACTCTCAACGCAACAGTACAGGTAGTGTACACTACCTGTGTATATTAGATCCAATATAAAATGCTTCATATATTAACAATTTTCAGCAATGACATTTATTACTTAGTGGGAATTATGATTCTTGTGCCCTGATGACTTGATTATGTCTCGTGGAGTTCTTGATAAGATTGAATCAGAGATTCTTTATGACTTACTATTTTATTTATACATTTTATTGTATAAAATACAATCCTTAAAATATAACAAAAAAATAGGATTCTTCAGTGTTAATCGGGATTTGGTGAAATTTCAACATAAAAATAAAAGCACATTTTCTAAACTTGTTACACAAGCTAGCGAAAATGTTGCTAGTGCGGGAGCTGAGAGCACTGGAACGAACACGGACTCGCAAGGAATGCTTAAGGCTATTGACGATTTAAAGACTGTCTTGAAGGGGGATAATGCAAAGCTACAACAAAACTTCGACCATCTGGGACATGAGATCAACGGTAAGCTGGACAGTATTGCCACTGAGGTGCAGGGCCCGGCAGAGGGGGGGCACCTGCCCCTTTTGCTCCTTGCCCCCAAGTGCCCTTTTGGTCCCTTTTTTTGGCCTCATTTCCTAAGCCCTCAGACTAGAAGTACACCCTTTAGTCAATCAAATTTAACAGGTGGGCAGGACTTCCAGTGGGGGAGGGGCTCAGCGGGTGGTCCGGAAGTGGGGTCCAGATGTTTGAGGTTCTGACCCGTAGCAGATGGTAGCTTTTGATGTCAGTGACTTATTGCTTAAATAAATGCTTGTGCTAACTGTAACAGTCACTTAGTTTTCTCTCAAAGTTTCAAGATGTGCAGGATGAAATATGTGACCGGATGCCAAAGACTTTATTCAGGGGAACTTTAACATCTGCTCACCATAAACTCCTCCTGACCTCTTTGAATTAGCCAATAGAAACGGAATAATTTATTTGTAAGTTAGCAGTGAATAAATAAATATATTCCAAACAATGTTGGCTGCTGATCTTGAGAAGTGAAAGGGATGAGTGCGCTTGATTCTTTTTGAGGTGCATGCTGGTTGGGTGGAGATGGTGAAAACATTCAAAGTGTACCATTTACTGTTTTAATTTGAAATATAGTAATATACCCAGAGAAGTTGAAATGGACTAGGAATGTTGTAACTACCTCTGGTTTCAAACAGATTGTCTTCTTGATACACAGCGTTCAGCGGAGTCATCCCGGCCCTGCACACAAAGCATATGTGGCTGTGTGAATGTCCCTGCGTAAGAGCGGGTAGACGCCTCTGAAGGAAAACAGTTTAACCATTTTACTGCGTTATTTATGGCAGCACGACTAGTTAGTGTTTATGAGTTTGTAATTCACTTCATCTTTTCCTAAAACGGTCGCAAAATTTTAAACTCTTATAGATATTTTCTGTAACACTTGCTAGTGTGATACATTTCAGTAAAAGTTCATCATCTGTAAATGTTTTTCTTAAGAATATGTGACAGGGACCAAACAGGCCCAGGTGAGGCTACTGCTCATATTTATCTTTCAGTTTTTCCCAAAGTTGAAAGTTTTTTGGCTCCAAGTGTTGCTCCAACATGGTAAACTGTTTTGTTACCTTTAAAATTATCTACAGCTTTTGTCTAACCCTTTTTCCATATCTTTAAGATATGGAAAAAGGGTTGCATAGCTAGTTTGAACACTTACGGGTGGGATCCTCCTATCAAAAACAAAAATAATTGCTATGCTGCTCACTCAATACTGCTTTCTGTCATCAACAAGTCTTACCTGTGTGATTCTATCATATCTGCAACCAGCATGTTGACCATTTGTCGACGAGTTGCATCTGACAGTGTTTTAGTTTTGTTGTATTCACTCATGATTTCCTCACCCTCTGGGTTTGACCCCAGGGCAGTGTGCACCTTCTGTGAGAGAGATTAAATCCAAACACCCAAAATGTTCGTGCTTGTAATATTCATTTAAGCACTGGAAATAACTTTTGGCTTTGCTTCTAACCTGTTTTGCTTCCTCATGACCAAGCTCTCCAAGTTCGTTCTTACGGTTCTTAGAACTTTTCAGAATAATTGTGGAATCTGAAGAGCAAGAAGAAGCTGGGGACACTGATGATGTTGGGCGGACAAGAGGGATTGTTACTGAGGATGGTGCTTCATCTTCCACCACACAGATCTCAAAATCTAGAAAAAAGACCATAAAAGAATTTTTTTTTAAATTACAGCAAAATACATGACAATGCAAAACACCTGGAATAATGCCTGACAACACAAATTATGTCTGGTAAGCATTCAACATGTAAGAGGATTTTACAGCTTTAAAAAAATTGGGGATCATAAAAGTTGTTAAATCTGACCAACATTCATCCAATATCAAGAAGAAGCCTAAACCCAAGTCTGGATAAATCTACTCAAATCGATACCAGTCATACACAAACCAGGAAAATGCTTCTTAACTTTAAGAATAAATGAAGTATGGAGAACAAGGAACCCAAATAACGGAATTTTCATGTTATTGAAGCTCACACCAATCCCATTCACGTATTGATCATTTTCTCATCGCTGTGGATTTACTGCCTCCTGTGAAGAACTGCTGGTATAATATTATAATTGGTGCTCATGCTGCAGTGTCCCTGGAAATTAAAGTAAATAAGATTGATCAAGGACAAATATTTTGAAATGAATAAAGATGAAACCACGGCTAGTATTAGATGGGAAGCTTTTAAAGCTTATTAGGAGAAATTATCAGCCATAGTAGCAATAAAAATAAACAATATAACCAAGAATTGAGCTTAATAATGAGTGTCTTGTCTACAGTTTCTATTTTTCTCTGCTCTAATTTAAAGGGTCTTGCATATTTTTGGCACTAAACAAATGCAGGTTTGAATGGTGAGTGAATGTGTATAAGCAGATGTTTATAATGTTGATTGTTTGTAAATGTATGTCCTAAAAGAGAAAATTCAATAAAATATATAAAAAACTATGAATCAGTGCCCCTAGATTTGTGTTGTATGTTTAATTATAAAAATGAAAAATGTTAGAGTATAAAAAAATACTGATTTAGTGAATATTCAAACGGTTTGTTTCTTATTCAAAGCACATGATCAACAGTTACCAGAAAATATTCAAAAATTGTTCTCAAAAGAAGAATTTGATAACCTCAGAGGAAAATACAAATTCAAACTTTGTAAGATCAGAACCACAAGAAGACGTTTTAGCATTTCAGTCTGTGGTGTGAAACTATGAAACGGTTTGACTGGAATTAAAACGATGTCCAAACATTAAACAATTCAAACTTTTGTATAAGAAAATAGTTTACACTAAATATGAGAAACTGTCTTGATGTATTATGATGTCGTTACATCATTTTTGGCATCAACATTAATATTCTGTTAATACTATTAGAGCTATGATTAATATATCAGTGAGTGTACTGCATTAATCAGGAAGTAAAATGAAGGTGAACTTATAAAATGCATATAAACAAGATGAGATCATTTTATGATGTTGCTGGAGGTTAATAAGTTTATACTTCTACCCACTCCTTAAATGTTTATTGTTATTGCATTGTCGTAATTTTATTGTAACTTGACACGTTCAATAAAGTAAAAGAAAAAAAAAAGAACTGAATCCATATATTTTATTCTATCTAAAACCTCAAGATGACTTGATATGAATTTATTCTGCTGAACAAGCTGCAATTTGACAATTCAAAGCATTTTATCGTGACTTGATTTTAGCACTTAGTTTGGTTAGTTTGAAGCATTTGTCTTTCTGCTGCCAGCTTCTAGGCTTCTTCAGAGGGTTTTGAGTTTCCACAGATCACTCCAGCGTCTTCATAGTGGGCGCAGTTATGGTTCCCCACTCCAGCATGTATGCAGTTCAACAGGTTGAACTCTGTGCCATTGCAATGAACATCATCCAAGAGGATCCGCAGTCCTTTTCCTTCTCCAAATTCAGCATTCCTGGCTGCTTTTAGGGCGTACTTGAATCCCAGCTGTCTGCAGACCACCTCGGCATTCTTTATTGACCACAAGTCATCACACACGGTACCCCACTCCCCGTGAACATAGATCTCCACCCGTCCACGGTCTCCATGCAAGAATTCATCCCTGACCAGTCTCACCACTCCGTTGTGAAGCTCAGACAAGCTTCTGGACCTGCCTTTCCCCTTCCGACCGCGGCCTTTCCTCTTTGGACTTTGGGGTGATCTGGTGGTTCTGATGGGAGCAGGGGTGGTCCGGTCTTGTTCTCTTTCACTGAGACGATCCAGGTGGTCCAGAAGCAACTCGTAGGTCCTTGTGGGTTCGGCTTCAGACGTGTTTTCGGCTGGCAATTCAACCCCGATCAAAGCTGATGAACAATATAGTACATGCCAAAAAAAAAACATATTAAAAAGGGAGAATTAAAAAGCTTGGTTCTGTTAGTGTTGAAGGTGGACTTACTTTCCTGCGGAACAAACTGGATGAGGTTACTTCTGACTCTGACAGGAAGAGGTTCGTAGTGGCAACGTCTTGGTGGAGCACGTCTGAAAAGCACCAGAAACTAAATGCTAAATAATGTTATGGATTCTGTCTTTTCCTCCGTCTCTTTTAGCCTCTTGTATCTGCTTACACACACACTGCAGCTTACATGACCATGTTTATGTGTGACCGTCGGCAGTCATATGTAAACAGACTGAAAGTGATCAGACTTCCTTTTGGGGAGGGAACAGACAGCAGAGAAGAATAAAAAGCTAAACTCTAGTCTTTGCCTCGCCTGGTTCTGATCTGTTTGGATGACATGTATGGCTTGTAACACTTGATCATTTTTCGACATTAAAGTCTCTTTATAACCAAATCTCATTATTTCTCAAGGTAATTTACACTGAGGGGTTCTGGTCGGGTTCTGAACTGGCAAACGGACCTGGTGGAGCACAGAGACAAAATGAATGAAGCCCAACATAACAAAGGTCTTTGATGTTCAGTGATTCCCACAGATATCGTTCAGAGCAAACAAAATCCAGCAGAGCAATTTTCTTCTGGTACATTTTATTAG
>NW_015118981.1:0-6300 GCF_001443285.1 Poecilia latipinna
TAAATGTCTTAGTTAAATGTCTTTCAAGTGTAAACTTTACTATCAGGTCCGTGTGGTTTAACTCATAAGAGTCATTTTTTGTTGCATCAGCTCTGATTGGAGACTTATAAAGAAATAGCATTGTTTTATTTCTTATATTTTATGTATTTTCATGCCAGATAAAATGATCCTGATCAAAGAAAATAAAACCTGGGAGGAAGCCTTGTACTACTGCAGAGGTCACCATCATGACCTGGTCACCATCACCAACATGGACAAAGAGAAACAGGTTCAGGAGAAAGTCAAGAACGCATCGACTCCTTTTGTCTGGATTGGACTGCGTTTCAACTGCAGTAGGAATGTTTGGTTCTGGGTCTGTGATAACTGGACCTGGAATGAACAGAAGGATGACTGTAACATGTTTGGAGCCATGGAGGCAGGAGGAGAGCATCGGTGGTTCCAAAGAAACGGCAGTGAGAGATTTAACTTCATCTGTACTAATTAATAATTCTTCCTCTTCCTTTTATTATCAGTTTTTTTCACTTTGTGCTGCTTTTCAATTGTGGCTTTAATTAAATTCAAAAAGCCATATTTGAATTCCGCCAAGAAATGATCTCTTCAAAAGAATATTAGATTATATTAGATTAGATATTTGCTTAGGACTGAAAATAATTTTATCTTGAAATGTTTTTTTATTATTATTATTGAAATGTTATATTTTCTATCTAAAACTTTAACATCTGCTCACCCTTGACAAAATTTTGTTGTGATTTAAAACAATAAGATCTTAATAAAGCATTTGAAAACTTTTCCACATGTTGAGAGATTTTATTTTGTACAATTTAACAGAAAGATGGGAATGTGATAGAAAAGCCCAAGAATTTGCTGCATACGTGTCCACACCCTTACACTAATACTGTTAAGAAAACCTTTCATTCAATTTCATTATGAAATTTCCAAATTCACTGGATCCATCTGTCCCACTTAAGATTGTGAGATATTTGTAGATTTGTATCCTATTATTAAACCCATAACTTACATTTCTGGTGAGCTGTACTTCTTCTAGTCGGTCCGTCTCTACAGGATTATTGTCTGAAGAACTAAACCACCTCTAACACCAAAGAGACACACACGCACACACACACACACACACACACACACAGACACATCCTTGGACTTCTATAAAAACTCAGGACTTTGTAATGACTTCCATTCATTTTAGGAACTACATTCATACCTAATGCAGACATTTTCACTCACACCAACCATTGCTAGTCTGTTCCTATCCATAACCTTAACCAAAACTTAATTCACACCAAACTTCTTCTAAACCTAACAAGAAGAGCGCTGTAAAAATGCAAAATAAAAAGCGAGGACCAGGAAGAAGTTGACATTTCCCATGCAATAATGAGTCACATTGGTAAGTATTTTGCACTTCGTGACAGTGTTTTGCACTGTCACGAAGGCAGACACACAAAAGGCCTGCTGTACTTCCCTTTTTGCAGATGCAGTCCCAGATGATAGAATAGGTTTGCGTGTGCAATCCCGTCTGCACCAGTTTTAATACACACAAACCTCAAGATCAGGCCTGGCAACAGAGACGGGACCATGTGATCATGAGATTTCTGAATCGTTTACTTGTAAGAAATATACAATATGTAGAATAATTCATGGAAAATCACTTTTGAAATGTTGCATATAGAGATCCTGAGTGTTTCTTAGAAAAAGCTGACAAATGACAGAGACTCCAATTGGAAAAAAATGCTGTGGTCATGTTCAAACTCAGACCCCCGGCTTTCAAAATAAAAGCAGGATATTCAGCTTTTGCACTGAAGATGATGAGGAGGCTGAAGAGAATTTATGAAGAATCATATTTGACTTCTTTGTGTAAGAATGTCAAATAATTCAAAAATATTTTAAAGAGGTGTTGAGTTAATAAAAACATCCTTTAAACATCCTCAGGTCAAAGGTCAGAATTTAGCTCAGATAACAGCACAGTGAGTTCAGCTCAGCCAAATTAGGCAGCAGGGTAAATATATCAGTATTTACTTAAAACAGGTGATAATGAGGTAAACAGTTATATTTTAAGCAAATATCTAACTGAGGTAAAAGCCGTTTTCTGTAAAGTATGTAAAGTATTATCTCTTATTCTTATTTTTTTTAATCTGATGCTAAAAAAATCCAATCTGTTTTTCCTTACATAAGTTGCTTCAGCTCACCCTCCTTATTTTCTGTCATTTATTGTATAACATGTAACATGAATTATCGTCTTTGTAAAGAACAGACCCATCCTCCCGTTTGAACATTCAAATGCTGACAGACTCGCTCTTATGTGATCGCTGTTCATCAGAAGTCGACATTTAACCCGGGAACGTCGATCAGAACGTCAGGCAGAGGTTTGACGAGACACGGAAGGTAACCAGGTCCATGTTTTAACTTTCTTTCTGTGCTTGATATTTAAATATTCTGTTTCCTGTCTGACTTCGACTTTTCTGTTCTCTCCGCATTGTTGCAGCTTGTCAAACCTTGATATGAAGTGTTTAAATGTTCTTCATCCAGCAGAGACAAACTGCTGGAGGAAAATAATTCATCTGACAGCAAAGATGCAGTGGAGTCTGATTCTGCTCTTCCTGATGGGTAAGTTGATCAGAAACACAAATAGATTTGTAGTAGATTTTTTTTGTCACAGGAGCTTAAATCATCTTGTTTCACTGAAACATTTATCCTATGTTGTGTGTTGCTGAAATCACCCTAAATTAATACCAGCATGTTTCATGTTTCAGCTCAGTGTTGCTTCATGGACTGTCAGCTCTACCAGTTTCTCTACATTAATGAAAATAAGACCTGGACTGAAGCTCAGCAGTACTGCAGAGAGAAACACACTGACCTGGTCACAGTGACTAACATGAAGGACATGAAGAGACTCATCAGCATCTCAGCTGGTAGTAAAAACCGAGCTTGGATTGGTCTGCATTATCAAACACATGGTACCAGAACATGGTACTGGTCTCTGCCTGGGGTGGAGTTCGATGTAAGTGACACAAACTGGATGTCAGGAGAACCGACTGACAAACATAGGAATGAAATATCTGGGAACTGTGGATTTCTGTTTAAAAGTTTTACATGGGCAGATGAATCTTGTCATCACGTGGAATTTTTCCTCTGCTATGATGGTGAGTAATAAGAAAACCCAGAAAATAAACTAAGTAATTGAATAAAACCATCTGCATGAGAGATGTATCAGCGGTACCACTCTCCTTATAGATGACTGATAATTAGTTCATAGATGTTTATTCTTCTCTAAGCCGTTTATAAATCATCAATAGCTGTTTATTATACATTAATTCAGGGTGAAAAGGAGACAAAATTTACCTGTTTCTTGCCAAATAGTGAACCAATTCTGTTCATCTATAGATCCTTACAATTGTTACACTAAACTTTTCAGACTGCCTTGTAAACACAAGGATTCATAGACGGAATTGTTTAGCATACAGTCTCCTTCTCACTCTCAATGCCTAGTAAATGATTTATAAAGTTCTTGCAGATGAATTGATAACATATCTATATATATTTTTTATTATCCATCTGTAAGGGGAACTTTTTATTGTAAAGTGGTACCGATTTGTTTACGCAGTTCTGATCGCAAGTATGACAAAGTTATCAACTTCCCTCAAATATTCTCAGCCTAAAATGTGTTTTTTTTCTCCACAGAAACTGATAGAAACCAGAAATACCACTTGATTGAAGACAAGAAGACCTGGCAGAAAGCTCAGATTTACTGCAGAGAGAATCACACAGACATGATCAGTGGATCGAAGCAGCTACAGGATGCAAGATCGGCGAATGTTTTGAACTCTGTGGGAAACAAAACACACGTACATTTCGGTCTGTTCAGAGACGCCTGGAAGTGGTCCGATGGAAGCAGCTTCTCTTTCAGATACTGGCACAAAGGCTTCAACAATCAACAACCCAACAGTGGACAATGTGCCATGTTTAAGTTTAATGATAAAGGCAGATGGAGGAATGAGAACTGTATGGCCAAGAAACACTTCATCTGTTACGACGGTAAAAAACACCGAGGAGATGACTTGATTTGAAAATCAATTGAAATAGGTGTCACATCTGCGTGGTTGTAACATTTGATGTATGTGTCATCATTTTGGGTTTGCTGTGAAGACTTGTTCATATTCATGGCTTCTTTGTTTAGATAACGTGATCCTGATCAAAGAAAATAAAACCTGGGAGGACGCCTTGACCTACTGCAGAGATCACCACCATGACCTGGTCACCATCACCAACATGGATGATCAGAGATGGATCCAGGAGAAAGTCAAGGAGGCATCGACTGATTATGTCTGGATGGGTCTGCGCTACACCTGCACTCTGGATTTGTGGTTCTGGGTCAGTGATGATGTGGTCAGATATAAGAACTGGGCTTTAGATGGACAGATGGACGACTGTGACATGTCTGGAGCCATGGAGACGAGAGGAAAACATCAGTGGTTCAAAAGAAATGATGATGAGATGCTGAATTTCATCTGTTCTAAAAAGTAAAATCTACTCTTTTCTTTTGTTTTTATTTTTTTCTTAGGTGTGTGATTCATATTAGATGTTGGTTTAATTAATCTTACTTCCCGATTGAGAAATGACTATCTTTTTCTCAATGGTGCTGATCTATTTAGAGAAAGCTTGACGTGGTGTTTGGTTTTCTAGTGGTTATGCGACATGCCACTGTGTTATATATTATCTCTTATACTGTTATGTGATTTACACCAATGTTATCAACTTTTATGTTATGAAGTTATACTTTAATATTTCAGTGCTTTTCAAGCTACCATTGATCTGGACGAGTTCTGTTGGGTGGTTTTGGCATGTTGCTGTTTCCAGCAAGTCATCTTATAATCAGAAGTTGTGGGTTCGATTCCAGGTTCATCTTGCTACTTGCTGATGTTCCCCTGAGCAAAGCACTCCAGCAAAGTTGCGCCAATCCTACATAAATCCTTTTTATACTCCATAAATATCTTGTGTTTACTTGCTAGTCTACTTCATTGTGTTCTCACAGTTCCTCATCTTCATTGATTGATTTCTCTTACATTTAATTCCTAATTCTTATGTCATAGATAATGACTTGTTTTCCCAAAAACTCTACTTTAATCATTGTATTGTGTGTATAGCAGTTACACGCCTATTTTTCTTTTTAAGATCTGTCTAAAGCATTTTGTATTACATCTGACTGTGTGAAAGTGCACTACCAATAAAGTTTGATTTTGAAACAGTATTTTTTTTAAATGCCTTTCATAAATTATTGACATGCTTCCCAGAAATCAATGGAGCGATCTTTATTTTAAATACATCAATCTAAACTTTCTAATAATTGCTGATGTTTTTACTAGTATATTAATGATTTATCTTTGGTTATTTTTAAGTCTCCTATTAAAGTTGGAACTTTGACTGGGTGACATCCAAGATGTTTATATTACTTCCAGTGTGTAGAAAAAAAAACATGTTAATACACTTTAAATATTCCTTAAACCTACATCTGTTTAGGTTTAACTATAACAACCTGGATTAAATGTATGACAGTCTTCCAGCAGCAGTTAAAATTTAAAATATTTGACTCATTTGATATTAGAGAAATGACAGAAGTAAGGTTTGGCCAGCAGATGGCAGCAAAGTCAGGTAGATCCTGATCCTGATCAAAGAAAATAAAACCTGGGAGGACGCCTTGACCGACTGCAGAGGTCACCACCATGACCTGGTCACCATCACCAACATGGCTGACCATAGATGGATCCAGGAGAAAGTCAAGAACACATCGACTACTTTTGTCTGGATTGGTCTGTGTTAGAATTATGTTGGTTATCATTCTTACATTTGTGATTTTATGTTACTAGTTGTTTTTCTGTTTAGAGGTTTAGTGTTCAAATTTGTTTAAAATTGTGGAGACACAATTAAATCTTCCTTAATCTCAAGCATGTTTTTACAGAAGGGGATTTAGATCTTAGATATTCTTTGATGAATAAAGAACCTTTATAACTTTACTTTGTGTCGATCAAGTATTGTTTATGTTATATAAAACTTTTAACACATTATCAGAAATTTTATCAGATTTGGTTTTGGGGTTTTTCAATAAACTACTATACCATGAAGTTTTCTCATCTTTTTTTTTTTTTTTTTTTGCTGAAGATGCCATTTTAGACGACATCTATATAAATATATAACTATAAATGTAGGTTGGATGTCATTCATTAATATTCCTGTAACTGTGAATGAAAATGTCTTACTAGTTTTGGGTGTATGATTGATTTTACCTACCAAAAT
>NW_015118982.1:0-6297 GCF_001443285.1 Poecilia latipinna
AATCAATCAATCAATCAATCAATCAATCAATCAATCAATCAATCCAGCCCTGTGAAAAGTTTCTTTGATTCTTTTTTCTGAATCCTTCCAGGGACTCGGATTCTGAGAGTTCTGGTTCTGGTCCAGTTGATGTATCGGTTCTGGGATGCGGCTCAGTGACTGGGGACAGCGACTGGGACTCTGACCTGTCTGACTCCGATCCCAGTCGCTCCTCCAGGTCCGCCGGCCGGTCCCGGAGAGCTCCTGTCGGGTCAGACTGGGACATGTTCGGAGAAGCGGCCGAGCCCGAGGTTCTGGAAGAGCTGTTCACAGAGCCAGACAGGCACAGCTGCGGGAGGTCCGGAAAACTCCCCGGCGGTGCAGCGGAGACAGAAACTCGGTCCGAGTCTCCAGCAGTGAAGACAGAGACGTCTTCAGAGCAACAGTCCACCAAGAAGGTGACCTGGCAGTTCAAACCAGCCCAGAGGTCCGTCTGTACCGGAAGCAGGAAGGAGAAGGGCCCGCCACGACTCCCAGAAACCGGAGGAGGGGATGGACACCCACTCTCCACTTCCTCTTCATCGTCTTCGTCTCCATCCTCATCTTCGTCAGGGTGATTCCTGGCAGGTAGAAAGTACCAGCTGATCTTGTTGCTGTTGCTACGGTTGCCTTCTCCAGCCTTGTACAAGCTGCATTAGAGTTGTTGCTTTTCCTTAGACTAGCCCACAGATTCTCATGTATAGATAGTGGACTTGGTTCTGGCCCGGTTCTGAGACAACAGGGTGAGAACATTTATCTTCATTTCTTTTCTTAAAGGTTGTTTGGGCTCAGTTCTGGTGAATGAATGGAAACCCAAACAACTTCCGGGGCGATACCGATACTCATTACTCTGCTTCTCATGTTGACTATGTCTTTTATAATCATATTCCACTTTACAGTATTTAATAGTGTTTCAATAATATATTTTGATCTTTGAGATATAGATAAATATACATATATATAGCTGTAATGAATGTGCGCAGAGGATGTTTCTTCTTCTAGACTCAGATAATGAATGTTGTCATGGAGCAAACCGCTTTCTGCTGTGTATCATTTAGCAGAATGCAGCCGGATTCTGATAGAAACGGTTCTGGATGTGGCTCAGTCCGGTCCGTTTCCATGTTTTCACAGCTTTTGTTACATAACCCTTCTGCAAGTTAGGCATTTTATCAATAATAATACAAAGTTAAACTCAGCTGCTTCCATCATGAGTCACATTAGTCCAGACCCGGTTTCCAAATGCATCAAGCTTTTCTCTGATCCACAGAGGCTCATATATATACATACACCCAGCCGAACCTTTCACATGCAGTGCTGGAGGTTCAAAGTTCATGAGTGAGAGCGGCTGGTCGCTAGGCTAACCCTAGCCTGCAGTAATCAAGATCGGTTCTTAAACATGGTCAGAACTGAGCAGAACCAGAGAACCATTTCTAGATTCCAGCATCACCATCATCATCGGTAGATGTGTCGCCTCATCCAGACCCTCTGATCGAAGGTCCAACTGGGAGTCACTGCAGTGCTAAACTGGACCAGCAGAACGGAATCAGAACCATCTGTGGTCCAAACATGAACAAACAGGTTTATCTGTTAGTGGGCGTGTCTTTGCTCTCTGGGCTCTGATTGGACAGAAATCAGGAAGTCCTCCAGCAGTGAAAATCAAACAGAAACATGACTTATGAAGGAAACAAAACTCTCAATTTTCTCTGATTGAATGTAAAAAGCTTGAATAGAAAAAGAGACTAATGGCGTTTTATTTGGAACAGTGAAGTCGGGTATCTGTGTTTAGCAGAATCTCTAGTGATTCATCCAGGTAGGAGTCAAGAGACTTAACAATCCGGCAAGCTGTGGAGGGTTTAAAAGCTGCTTAATGACGTAAGGGCTGCTCCAGTTCTGACCAGCATTCTTCCTCCAGTACTCCATTCTCCCTAACAGCCGTCATGAGTGAGCCATGCAGTGATTGTGCAAGTCCCACTTTCTCCACATAATGAGCTTTAGCTGCAGCCTGTCGCTCTGCCGACACGTGTCCAGTCCGTTGCCGGTTAGTTTCCTCTCAACAACAAGAAGCGTGGCTTTAAAGAGTCACTGAAGGCTAATGCTGCACATGTGTGGGTTGGAAGGGAAGCTGAAATAGTCTGACAGCAGTGGCTGTCTGTGATTCTCTTCTTCATTTAGCTCACACATAGAGAAATAGCAAGCTACAGATGCAGCTAATGATCAAGTTGGTCATCAGCAACTGAAGAAAGCAGTTGTTGATGACCCCTAACCTTCATCCTATTGAACACGATCTGCAGACTTCAGCAGATGTTTTGTGCTGACAGATCACTCATATGATGAGAAAACTTTATGCTAACAAACAACACTTGACCTTAGCCATTGAATCACTGCTCCATCCATCGGCCGAGGTGTGGCTCAGCTGGTGCTGCGTCCTCTTCCTTTAGCTTTAGCTTCATTCGTTCTCCTTAAATCCAGGGTTCCAGACATCTGTCCTCCCTTCCTGTTTACTTCCACAGCACTCCTTACCTTAACTGCAGAGCAGATCTTTGCAGTGAAGGAGGTTAAGTATTAGCTGCAAATTCATTCAAAGACCCCCATTGTCAAGAAAACTATGCGATCATTGAGCGATAACCAGATAGTGCTGTGACCGCTGCTGCGTTAGCTTCCATACATGGTGTTCAAATTAATCATCTGCTTTCATTTATTTATATGTTTTACTTGCTGGCTCTGAAATATGACGATGTTTGGTCTGTGAAGATGTGCCTGTTTGCAATTAATTGACAGTACGGGATGTTTTGGAGCTGTCAGTAAACTACAGATGCACCAAGCAGCCTGTGGGATGTACGGAAAGCCATGTGGCTCACAATTCATCCACTTGTCAACAGCTGGTGGAGTCTTCTAGAGGTGGATAAACATCCTTTAGTTGTATGGAAGTGGAACTGCTGGAAGTAAGCTCAACAAAAACTGGAGTTTCCAGAAAGCTCTGGTTCTTGTGGGTCGGATAACGCTGCTTCAGGCCACTAATTAAAGCTCTCTGCCAATGATTTTAGCATCTTAATGGCCAAAAAGAAAGAAAAAACGCATTCTTCATTAATTGCTATTTGCTGACCCTGAACCTGGGCTTCACGCTGCATGGCACATATATTGTTACACCACAGAAGAAGAGTTTCATGTATATAGCAGCTGAGATGCCAGTACACAGCCATCAAACACAATCAATATTTCTCATTTGATCAGTAAAATTAGTCCAAATATGTCTGATTTTTACCCCAAAGTCTTGTCGTTATACCAAAGTGTAATCCTGGATGTCACTGATCAATAATCAGTTGCAACTAATCCCAATAACAAACTTGAAAGTCTTGGATTTCCTAAAAGCTGGATCCTTACGGATCGCTAAAGCAAACTGTTATTCATGAATCAAGACTAAATGTTTTAAAAGTTCCTTTATAGAACACTTTGTGTGATCCTCTACAAGGTCTCAGACATTTGGGAATCAGCAGTCTGATAGCTTGCTTTAATTTCTGTCTGAACCTTAGAGCGCTCCAGTCAGATGAGCGGATGAATCACTAAACTATGGTAAGACATCTAGTTTCACTGTGACAGACTTTGGACAAACGGCCAATCACATTCTACTGAATGTTTTTGTACAACTTTGCTGATCACTGTTGAAGCTTTGTGGTGATGAACAGTCCAGACCTTGGATGCATTTTCAAGGGGAGACAAATAAGAATTATGTGAAAATCGTTTTTTTCTGTGTGCCATTTTTCCAGAATTAGTTGGAACGCATTAATGTTCAAATAAAGAATGAACTTTCTTCTGCCTGATTATCTCTTTCACTTCTTCATCATATTTTAAGATAAACCAAGTAACTAAATGTTTGGTTTAGTTGTATTTGCAACTTATACTTGCAGCATTGGTTGCTCTAAGTAAGGCTAACTAAGCATTAGCATTAGAACAGCAAGCATGCAATTCTTTTCTTGTTTTAATTTGTGATCAACTGTAAGAAATTAGGTTATCAAAATTTTGATAAAAATCTTCCAAGTCCTCAAGCTAATTGCTAACTTCAGTACTAATGAAGTTAGCTGCTGTGGTTAGCTGCAGCAGAAACTTGGCTCACAATCTGTGTTGTAATTTACACCTCATCTTACAAATTTGTATTATTTAGTCCCAACAGCAAAGCATTTCAATATAGTTTTGCTAAAAGTTTCTTGAAATGCTTTAAGAAACTTCAAGCATTTTAAGTTTCTTAAAAAGAAAAGAAAGTCGACAGAAAGTCGACTTTCTTTTAACGATAGAAAGTCAAAGAACTTAAGAATTAGTAATATTGTTAAATTGTGTGTTTTTTGTTTTGTTTTTTTAGCTGGTAATGTAAACATCTACGTAGCATATTTACTCTCAATACTGGAGAGAAGACAAAAAGTACCAGCCATCCTGGAGGAAAAACGGGTGAAACCATGGCAACACAGTCAGACATGTCAAGGACTAATAAACCTGATATGACAGGAAGATCTTTGAAAGAGTATTTGGACTCCTGGAGACACCATGTTCGCCAACTAGAGCCCGAATCGTCAGCTGTTAAGGTGCTGAAGTTTCACACATTGAAAATGATCAGGCACCATCGGTTTAACTGTAACTTGGTAAGAAATATGTCAGAAACTCACCAACACCACAATGATGACTGTTTTTATGACAGAGGAAAACTAGTGACTCCATGACGATCTGGCATCACGTTTCATTTCATGCTGGAAGCAGGACCAGAACCGCTCCGACTCTCTGCTGCCCCCTGCTGCCATCTGAGTGTTAGCTGGTCTGTGGGGGATGTAGGTCTGTTGGGGTGGGGGATGTAGGTCTGTCCGTCTATTTCAGGCTGATTAATTGGAGCGCTGTGAATGAGGCCAGAGAGGGAGACAAGCTGCCATGATGAATATTTTATCTGTGAGCCAGTTCCTGCGGCGCCGCGGAGGTTCTGCTGGTTTACTGAGCTGGATCACCCAGTTACCACCAGTCCAGACTGGTTCTGGACTGGCTTAATGTCCTACTAAAACACAACATGTTGCGTTAGTGTGCATCATGTTAATCATGATTCCAGGTGGTACTGGGTGATCATCGGGTCATCACTGGTCTGGAGTCCATAACCACCAGAACCGGGCCCAGTGGTCCCTGTTTGCGCCAGCAGAACCGGCAGTGGATCTACTAAAGGCCTGGGCTGCAGCTCAGAGGGGAACCATGTGGGCTTAGAAGTTGGACCTCCTGGCAAACTGAGCCGGTTCCCCCTGCAGAACCTGGAAGGAACCCGGGCGTAACCATCTTTATGTTCTGGTCTGGCCCGTCTCAGGCCTGATGGAGCCAAAGCTCTTGGTCCAGGTTTGTATCTCAGGGGGTTCTGGTTCTGAATGACTGAAGATGTTCTGGTAAAACTTTGATGGGGTGTGCATAAGACTGACATGACACTGTCATGAAGATGAAGTGTCATTCGGTAAATAATAAAAATAATTAAAAGTTTAGTAAAAATGCCAACTTTGTATTAAAAGTGTCATTATTTACTGAATGACACTTCATGTTCATGACAGTGTCATGTCAGTCTTATGCACACCCCGTCAAATAAAGTGTTACCGATGTTCTTAATACGAGGGTCTCAGAACTCTGACCCAGTCCAGCTCTGGACCGGTAACGGACTAGAACCAGCTCCCCAATATTGAAATATGGTTCTGGTCCTGGACCATGTCTGGTACTGGCTCTGGTGCCGCTCAGGCTGTTAGCTGAGGGCTGCATGTTCCAGAGAAGGTTGTGAGTTCTAGTCCCGGCCAGGTTCAGTCCATGTGAGCGTGCACATAATGCTAATAATAATGTTCACATTGATGACTCATTTTCTCCTTTGGTGGCAGATTTTAAGTTTCTTTTGGACTCGCTTAATCTCATTCAGCATGTTGATGCCCCCACTCACAACGGGACACATTCTGGACTTGGTGATCATGGACACTATTAGCAACTTCTCTGTTTATGATCTGTGATGAGTGTCCTCTCATTAGGCATTCCCTCAAGGTTGTCTGTTCTGGATGCAAAACGTTTTATTCAGTTCCATGATCTGAAAAACATTTCCACTGAGGCTGTGTCCTCTGACCTTCACTCTCTGTCTGCTGTTAACCACCTATCAGTAAATGATTCTGTGGACTATTACAATCAATCTCTTCAGGAGCTTTTGGAGCTCCATGCTCCTCTTAAGTCGAGACTGGTGTCTTTCTCCCGTTCAGCCCCTTGGTGTACCAGTGAGCTGCGGAATATGAA
>NW_015118983.1:0-6269 GCF_001443285.1 Poecilia latipinna
AGTGTTTCATGGTTCGTAATCTAAAGAAATTAGAATTTTTGTGGACAATCAAGTCCTTTTATGACTTTGAAGTAGATGTGTTGTATTTAATGGTAAGCAGGACTTGTTACTAAAGCTACAGCGCTTCTATGTTTATCTTACGTCTTATTGGAAGAAATTTAAGCCAAAGGTCGATTTAGTGGTTTTAAAAGCATGCATTTTTAATACTATGGTATACATTTTACATTGGACACCGCTGAACTGCTGTCCAAAGGTAGCAGAAACATGCGACCTCTGTGGCATCAGGTGGCTGTGTTGTCTTGTCTTGGGTTTTTCTTGTCATCTTTTTTGGCCACATCACGCTTAAATTGTCAAATTTCCCCTGTCACCAAAACCTTCAGTCCCTTCATTCCTCCCTGCCCCTCCTAACACCAATTCCTCTCTTTTTTTCTTTTTTTTTTAACACCGGTATTCGTAAAAGCTGTCTCCATGGATACAGTTGGTGGCGAGAAGCGGGTGGTGGATATGAATAGCCTCTCTCTAGGAAGCCTCCTGGTTGCCATCGTCATGAAAGCAGCCCCTCTAGCAGCCTGCCAATGCACTCGATTAGCTCAAAGCTGCCTGTGTCAAAACAACTTGTTGGGTTTTTGGTTTGCTTATGAATTGCTTTGATGGCATAAACCTTGACCGAACTTTCTCTGTCCCAACAGGTTACTTCATCTATGACTTCCTTGACATGGTGTGCAACCAGAAGCTGAGTCAGTCCTGGGAGCTGCTCTTCCACCACGTCGTGGTAGGTCTCTCAGCCATTGAGAAATAACTTGGGATAAAATGCCTTATGCTGTTGCAATATATTTTTCACTGGGTCACCCTTATTGTTTCCACATTGTGCAATTACCCATTGTGTAAATTAGATAATGCCGCTCTTGACAGAAGCAGTGTAAAAAAATAACAATATTCTAGGAATAAAAAGACGGTCTCTCTACAGTGTGACCAACCGCCCCACCTCGACCCATTCAGTGTCTTTTCACACCCTCCGACCATTAAACTCCACCCAGCCTCACCCAGTTCTTGCCTTCGCTCCAACCACTCTTTAGTTATCAGATTCCAGAGAAAGTCAGCCGTTTTTGTCACATGGCGGCTCCTCAGCACGCTGCCATGTTGACATTTTAGATATTTTCCTGGTGGAGGAATTGCATTACACTGAGGAAAATAACTGTGGAAATGACCTAAGGCGAGGGTTCTGTGTGAATTTACTTTTCCACCTTTTGGTTTTGTGACCTACATCCAAGGCCATGCTGATCTTGATTCTGCTGTTGCTGTGCAGTTATCACCACGCAAAAATGTTTTTCCTTTCTTCCTTGTGTCTGTGCTTTACTGCTTCGTCTCCTTCTTTCCTTTTATCCTCACCCTTTTCGTTCCTTTCTTTCCTTACTTGTGTGAACATCCTTCTGTCTGAACTTTCTGCCTTCATTCATTCCATCCCTTTTTTGCATCTTTTTTTCCTCCTCCTCTTCTTTAATTTATCCTCCTTTCTTCCCTTCTTGTTGCTTGGACCCAATAGTGAGTTAACACAACACCAAAACTGCAAAATGATGAGTCTCATTTGGTGAACAATGATCTGGTTTTTCATCCTTGCATATTAACATTCACTGTATAAAAAGATGAATATTTAAGTGTGACATTTAGTAAGACTAAGTTCATGTTTTACATCAGCTAAGAATAGCAAATTTATTACCATTTTCTTAAAGCCACAAAAACATGACAGTCTTTTTTATCTATATATATTTAGTAATTGCTTTTTTTCCAAAGTCAGAAGTTTACATACAGTTAGAATAATATTGCTTTAAGCAGTTTGGTGAAGCTCAGATGATGTCATGGGTTTGTAAGCTTCGCATTTGAGTGAAATGGAGGAATACCTGTAGATGTTTTTTTTTTTTTAGAGCAAATCCTTAAACACATTACTTCCATGTATTTCATCAAGGAAGAAGTAAAAGAAATCAGCCAAGATATCAGGAAGAAAAGATTAGTTTACGCTTAGGTACACGTATTTCTGACTTTGGTGCAAGTATAAAGAACATGGGAATGTCTGACCAGGTCAGGCAGGAGATCGGTTTTGTGTGAAACCTGCAGCTTCCCGTCATTAAAATATATGCATTATGATTTTGCCGTAAGTCTCAGCTAAATCAGTCTGATGCCTGAAAAATCCCCGCTGGTGAAGTTGAGTGTGGTTGGTTGTTTTTAAGATGCAAACCATGTGTTTGTTTGCCCTTGTACAATGCCCTTGTAAAACTTGACAGATTCACAGAGAAGATCGCTTTCTTGCTTTTCTCTGAAAGTTTGGACCCTCCTCGCCCCGACTTCCGGGTAGACTTGTGAATGGGCTTTTTTTTTTTGGCACAGCCAGCTGGCTTCAGATTGTCATTAGAGCGTGGGAGGGATGGAGACTCGTCTCTCATGGCTCTGTGGGCTTCTCAGAGAGCTCCCTCTGTCTCTCTTTACCCTCTTTGGTGCCCTTTTGTACCATCTCTCATTCATGCTTTCCTGCAAGGTCAACTGCTGGATTTCAGTGCGAACGCATTTCCATGAATGTTGTGCATGTCTAGATGTAGATCGACTTCAGTTTTTATGCTTTGCATCCATTTGTTATAAATTTGGCAGGTTACTCCCAAAGCAATGTGCAACATCACTGGAGTGTTAATTTCCAACAGTTTCCACCAAAAACCAGCTGGTCATGCAGTCAGCAGCCAAGCTGACCTGGAAAATTTGGTGGTGAAAGAAAAATGTTAGGATCTGTGTCAGCAGTGGGAAAAATGTTTTACTTTCTTTCTAATAAATTGACTTTGCTGACATATAAACAATCAGCACAAGCTGCAAAGGTTTGCTCCCACTTCTGTTTCACACTGTTGGAACATTGTGTCCCATTGAGGGTCACGATTTTATATGGTACATAAAATTGCTGCAAAGGCAGCAAGATTAGTACCTTAAAGCTTCGGCTGATTTCTTGCTCATGGCCACTCCCTGTTTGAATCATGTAACCGTAATCCCATAATTTATATTATCGCCCTTTAACTCCCTGTTTAGGTTGTTTCCTGTAATTTGCATGTAACGATAGCTGTGCTGAATCTTCATGTCTGAAATCTCCTCAGAGTTTGGCTTGTTTTACAAGCAAACACTGAACCAGCATGCGGTCTGAGGCGAGATTTGCTGATCGCTGTTATTGCAGTCCAGGAGAAATAACAGTCAAATATTCCATGGAAAGTTTTTTTTTTTTTTTTTTTTTTTCCTCTCAGCTCCTGTGTAGCATAACACTGTGCTTCATTTAGGAAACAGGAAGACCTGAAAACAGAAATAGTGTTTCTTCTTCTTGCAGATTTTGTTCAATCTTTTGGTTTATCGCATACGATCCCATTTAAGCACAAAAATGTTTGGGGTGGAAACCTGGCCTCGTGGTACAGTGGGTAAAAAAATGACACAGAGTTTCCTCCTGGAAATACTGAGCTTGTAAATAAAACAAAAATGTAGGAAGAGCGATTCCATGCAGAGGCCAATTACAGAGAAGAGGGAAGCATGTGAGTAGTAGGAGCAGCTGTATCTAATTTTCTTATTTTTGAAAATCGAATCATGTACAAACGACACAAATCGTTTTCGTCCCTCTGCTTCTCAGTTTTCCTGCGATTGGACATTTCACAGTAACATCTATATGAAGTTATGTCGTATGTTTGCATATGTGTTGCTAAAGCAGTAAAATCTGGACTCTAGATTAATTAGGTCATTGGCTTCTCATCTACTCCGAAGCTAAAGCAGATTACAGGCTGTAAGATACTGATTACTAGTCTTCTAGTATTTCACCATTATTTAGAATTACATGAGTTTTGCATTTGATTGCACAAGTAGCTTTTTTTAAAATCATAAAAGAAAAAAAAAAGATGCTTTGAAATACCTGAGGGAAGTGACTAATTTATTCCGAATAGCCACATACTTTTTAAGAGTGATTTATGATGCACAACTTCTGGGAATTATGACATAGTTAGAAAAAGTTTTAGTCATGCTGTTTTCTTAAATCTTGCTCAGATACTCTAAGGTGCCACCATCATTAGACTTTTAGATTTGTTTTGGTGTTCTGTTCTTCTTCTTGGGTAAATGGTATGCGATGATGTCAAAACAAATGTGTTTTAAGAATCCAGCTGATCTTGTGTTCGTAACGTAGAAACAATCTTAGCTGCTTTTTTTTTTTTTTTTACATCTGCTTCTTCTGCTCAACACCGGCCTCAGGTATGAATGTAACGCATTTCTGTTTACGGGGAATGAAAATAGATTTCTGTTTTTCTCTTTGTGTGAGGGGTGTAAAGCTGTCCTGTGTTGCTGTCGGAGAATACTTGGAAACACCTTGTTGGTTTGTTACTGGAAATCAGATCCTGCTCACATTTGTACCTGAGGAACCAGATTAAAGAGAATGGGTCTAACGTTTTTCATTGCCTCACCTCCTGCTTTCATGTTATGCCCTGCAGAATTAAGAATAAAAAAACACTTTCCACAATATTTAATTTTTTAAAGGCTTGTTTGGTCTTTAGTCTTTATTTTTGCTAACTCGTTATATTTATGCAACGCATCAAGACATGCTATCATTGCTTCAAAAGTTTTTTGTTCATTTTCTTTCCCGTTTGCAGTTCCATCTGAAATGATTTAGTCTCTCACACAATATTAGGCTTGCAGGCAAAATCCAATTACGGTAATAAGCCACTTACACAAACGGATGAAATTGTCCATTTTATAGCACATTTAAAACAATCAAATGTCAAAAACAAAGGAAGACACGACAAAATTTATGAAGGGAAGCATAAAATTAGAACCTTGCATAGATAAAATGTATAATAGGGTTTTAGTGAAATTCAAGACTTCACACATACTTTAAATAGTAAAGGTTTGACAGTAACATTTCGTTGGCTCAAAAATAATAATAATGAGTTACAGAAGAGTTCGCTGCACAGAAAGGGAAGCGTTTTCATTTCATTTTTACAATCTCAGTGATTTACAGTATTTTTTTATTCTTTTCTTTGCTCTGCATCATCTTGGAATCTCCAGCTGTTCATTTAGTATTTATGTGGTAGTTTTTGCCGCCCTACACATCCATGTAAGTCCAGCTGTCTACATACTATGGGAATTGTAGCTCCTCCTTGTTGACCCACATTGTGGTGAGCCACACCTCCTGGAATGAAGGTTTCTTCACCACATCTCCAGTGTCAACATATCACAAGCTGCTGGGAGCTCCTTTTTGTCCTTCTAGTTGAAATATGAATAACACAAACAGCAGATTGAGCTGACTTGACTTGAGCAGTTAAAAGAAAGAAATACATATTCAGTCACAGCAGCAGAAACGACATTGAAAGAAGTAGCTTGTCTCTTGGGTTTCTCTTTGGCACTCAGAAAGCAGTTCTGATGGCCACACTGTCGGACAGGATCACTGTCTTTGCATTTGTGTACCACCCGGATTGTCTTCAAACAAAGCTTCATGAAACAAGGGTAGATACCAGATGCACGTCTTTAAATATTAACCCAGCTGCACGGTCTTTAAACAGACTAAGAAAAACAAACCAGGCTGCTTTATTCCCACAGACCTGACCTCTCTCTTGAACCTTATAAGAAGTATCCAAATGAACTCAACTATTTGCTTTTACTAATTTCTCTGCAGCAAAAAATATGAATAATTGAGAGAAGCACTTAAGATGCAGTTAAATCAAAGTAGCATCCACATCAGTTTCTGTAAAAAAAACAACAAACAAAAAAAAAAACACCCTCAGATTTACGCTTGTGGACATGCAATGGCTGAAAACGCTAAAAAGAATTTGAGAAATTTGCTTCAGCTGAAAACAATGCACAATTCTGCCTCTCACACTTCAGCAAACCCATAAAAGAGACGTAGAATGTGCCTCACCCCGCCCGTACACCGCCATATGCAACACATACCGTATTGTTCTCCACCCTCGGATCCTGGTCAGGCTTCCAAACATTTTCTCTCCTTCTTACCCGAACACCTACTCTGCAGCGTCTCCCGTCCATATATATATACTACATACATCTCTGCATCTGGTTTGGATGAAAATTAGTTTTTCTTTTTTTTTTCTTCTCATAATATTTTAGTTGTGTCACATTGAGCAATTTGCTTGTTCAGTGTTTCGTGGGGTAAGAAATATTTTGTGGTTGTCCAAGGAGCAAAAATAAAAAAATAACCACATATTTATACGCGTCGTTGTTTCTGCTGATCGGGATGCTTTTCGAGGTTTAAGCTT
>NW_015118984.1:0-6268 GCF_001443285.1 Poecilia latipinna
TTATTAAAACACTATATAAAATTGACACTTTCAGTTTTTGTTTCCCCTGTTTTTGTTTTTAACTGAACTGAAGTCGAATTCATTGTTTGTCTGCACATAGTCATCAAATAAAGCTGAATCTGATTCAAAGTTGTTTTTAAAAGGAAACTCTGTCAATGTGACATTGCAATAAAAATAATTAAATATATTTACCATGATCAAAAATGTACTTAGTGTATTAGAAACATTCAGTTTGGTTTAAGGACTAAATCAACATGTCACTATATCTGTCAACATATTCAAGAAATTTTGGAAGAATATTTACAATTTCCTGACACCTAACTAATTATTTTTATTTTTTATTTTTTGGAAATCTGATCCAGTAAATAACAACATCACCATGAATATATACAGATGACAAATCTGCATTTATCACGACAAACATTGGAGGTCATTAAAATGCATTCCCCTGATCTCTCCAGGTTTTTTTTTTTATAACTCAGTATTTTTAAGATCCAGTCTGAGAGCACAGAGTTCAGGCTATAGATCAACAGACTAATTATCTGACTATCTAATGAAATAATAAACAGATTATTTACTTCAAAATAATAATATGAATTCAAACAACAATAAGAACATTGTTATTATCTGGCAATTACAAACCTGAATCAGTAATTAATGTTCTGCTTTCAGTGTTTGCACATCTTATCTAACTTTTAGAGTTATTGAGATGTATTTATGATAATAAATGCCAACAGCATAAGATGATGCTGCATTTCTGATTGGGTAGTTTATTTTTGGTCCTCCCTCTTTGCAAAGTAAACCTATAAAAGGCGTCAACTATAAAACGGTTCAACAGCAGCTGAAAGAGACAAAGAATAACTCCCATATCATCTTCAACCTCAAAATGTTTTCTGTGGCTTTTCTGCTGCTGGCGGCTGCATCCTGTGAGTATCGCAGAGGGAGAAATAATGAAAACACAACTAATGAATGTCATCTTCTTTTCAAAATTATAAGCAATGTTTTTATTCCTGCAGGTGTAAAGTGTGAACAGCTGACACAACCAGCTGCTTAGACTGTGCAGCCAGGTCAAAGTCTGACCATCAGCTGTCAGGTCTCTTATTCTACTGGCAGCTACTACACAGCTTGGATCAGACAGCCTGCTGGGAAAGAACTAGAGTGCATCGGGCTGAAACATGGTGATGGATATTCATACTACAAAGATTCACTGAAGAACAAATTCAGTATAGATGCTCAGTCTTCCAGTAAAACAGTGACTCTGAATGGACAGAATCTGCAGCCTGAAGACTCTGCTGTGTATTACTGTGCAAGAGACCCACAGTGATACAAACAAGCTGCATGGCTCTACAAAAACCTCTAATGTGAACAGGTTTTATCAAACCACCAGAGGGGGAGCTCTAAGATCATTTTTATGTTTTTATGGTTTGATGTTTTTTTTTTTTTATTGAATATTTTAATTGAATATTGACACTTTTAGTTTTTGTTTTCCCTGTATTTGTATTTAACAGAACTGAAGTCGAATTCCTTGTTTGTCTTCACATAGTCAGCAAATAAAGCTGAATCTGATTCAAAGTTGTTTTTAAAAGGATTATTTTAAATATTTACTATTATCAATTGTATCAGGAATTTTCAGTTTGGTTTAAGGAATAAATCAACATGTCATTATATCTGTCAACATATTTACGTTTTGGAAGAATATTTACATTTTCCTGACACCTAATTATCTATTTTTGATCGGCTATCTCATCCAGTAAATAACACCACCATTAATGATGAATGCAGATGTCATGATAAATCTGCATTCATCAAGACAAACAGCTGAGGTCAGCACTAAAATGCAGCCACCCACTTAACACTTAAAATAAGCTGCATTTAAGTTTTTAAGCATTTCTTTTAAAATTGTCCTTAAGATGAGAGACAAACTAAATGGTTTCAGCTGTTCTCATCTGGTCTCTTTATCCCTCAAATGTTTCACTTACAGGGTTTTTTTTTTGTAAATGTTTGTTAAATGTTTGTATTTCTAAGACTCAGTCTGAGAGCACAGTGTTCAGGTTGCAGATCAACAAAGTAATTATCTGTTTAATGAAACGATGAACAGATTTTTACGTCAAATATAATATATATTCAAACAACAATACCAAAATTATTTCTGGCAATTACAAACCTGAATCAGTAATTAATGTTTTAAGTACAACTTCATATGACAGATCAAATAACAAATGAAGAAACATACTTTTATGTTTTTAGACATTGCAAATATATTTAGATATCTAAACATATTTTAAACATCAGCTTACTTCCTTTTAATCTTTCTGCCAATGTATCATTGAGTCATTGCTTTTATATTTAAAAAAATAAAACTTAATGATTAACTTAATATATCATTCCATTCAGATAGATTTTTATATATATATATATTTTACCAATTTGCACTGTTTCATATTGCAAAATACTAACTTGATCAATTGATCATTTAATCTTAATCCCTTGATTACTGCATTTACATGCCAATTTGTTACCGTTTCTGTAAAAAAAAAAAAGACAATCTGAATATGTATTTCTTTTAAGATGAAGAAAAAAATTCATCTTTGTTATTTTCCTCAATAATTTAATGTCAGCATTGCAAATTCAAGCATACTGACCCTCAATGCTGGGTGAAAGAAGAAAATAAAGAAAAAGCACTAAGTGGCTGTTCATCATTATGCAAATGAACTGTTCTGGTTTATAAACTTGATCTGATTCTGTCAGCAGCAGAAGAAGAGAAACTCCCATCACTTTCAGCACCAACATGTTCTCTGTAGCTCTGCTGCTGCTGCTGCTGGCTGCTGCATCCTGTGAGTTTCACTGAGACATTTACAGCTTGATCACATTAAACTGACTGTTCAGTTTTCTAATAAATTCAGATTATGAAATGTTTTTGCACTAATTCTGAATTCAATATTTTTCTCCACAGGTGTGAAGTGTGAGCAGCTGACCCAGCCAGCCTCTGTGACTCTGCAGCCAGGTCAACGTCTGACCATCAGCTGTCAGGTCTCTTATTCTACTGGCAGCTACTACACAGCTTGGATCAGACAGCCTGCTGGGAAAGGACTGGAGTGGATCGGGATGAAACATGGAACTGGAGCTTCAGACTACAAAGATTCACTGAAGAACAAATTCAGTATAGATGCTCAGTCTTCCAGTAAAACAGTGACTCTAAATGGACAGAATATGCAGCCTGAAGACTCTGCTGTGTATTACTGTGCCAGATACGACCACAGTGACACAAACACGCTGCATGGCTCTACAAAAGCCTCTAATGTGAACAAGTTGTGCCAAATCACCAGAGGGGGAGCTCTAAGACCATTTTTATTTATTTATTTATTTTTTATTAAAACACTATATTTTGTCTGCACATAGTCATCAAATAAAGTTGAATCTGATTCAAAGCTGTTTTTAAAAGGAAACTCTGTCAATGTGACATTGCACTAAAAATAGTTTTGTAAATTTACCATGATCAAAAATGTATTTAGTGTATAAGAAACATTCAGTTTGGCTTAAGGAATAAATCAACATGTCACTATATCTGTCAAAATATATTTGAAGGAATAATTATATTTTCCTGACACCTAACTAATTAGGTAGTTTTTTTTTTTTGTTTTTTTTTTGGCAATCTGATCCAGTGAACAACGTCACAATGAATGAATGCAGATGATAAATCTGCCTTTTTCAAGACAAACATCTGAGGTCACTAAGATGCAACCCCCTGACCTCTCCAGGTTTTTTTGTAAGTCAGTATTTTTAAGATCCAGTCTGAGAGCACAAGTCAACAGACTAATTATCTCACTATCTAATGAAATAATAAACAGAATTTTTACTTCAATATAATAATATGAATTCAAACAACAATGAGAACATTATTATTATCTGGCAATTACAAACCTGAATCAGTAATTAATGTTCTGCTTTCAGTGTTTGCACTTCTGATTGGGTAGTTTATTTTTGGTCCTCCCTCTTTGCAAAGTAAACCCAAAGGCATCAACTATAAACGGTTCAACAGCAGCTGAAGGAGACAAAGAAAAACTCCCATCATATCATCTTGAACCTCAAAATGTTTTTTGTGGCTTTTCTGCTGCTGGCGGCTGCATCCTGTGAGTATCGCAGAGGGAGAAATAATGAAAACACAACTAATGAATGTCATCTTCTTTTCAAAATTATAAGCAATGTTTTTATTCCTGCAGGTGTAAAGTGTGAACAGCTGACACAACCAGCTGCTCAGACTGTGCAGCCAGGTCAAAGTCTGACCATCAGCTGTCAGGTCTCTTATTCTCTGGGCAGCTATCCTACATTTTGGATCCGACAGGCTGCTGGGAAAACACTGGAGTGGATCGGTGCTGCACGGAACGGATACACCACAGATTACAATAATATGATGAAAAACAAGTTCAGCATTACTTTACAGGATTCCAGTAAAACAGTGACTCTGAATGGACAGAACATGCAGCATGAAGACTCTGGTGTGTATTACTGTGCCAGACGAGACACAGTGATACAAACCAGCAGCAAAGCTGTACAAAAACTCCTGAACAAGTTATTTCAAACCACCAGAGAGGGACTTTTCTGTGTAATTTTGTGTATTTTGCTTTACTAAAACAGAGCTATACTTGAACTGAATTCACAGTCTATCATGATTTGAAATTCATTCAGAGGTTTGAGATAGTTTATGTTTGCTTTCAAGGATTACATGGAAGTTTAATAAACTTTTCTATGAATCTCACGAATGAACGTGTCATTAAACTGCTTTGAAACAATATTAACAGATGATTCAATACAAAAATACACATTACATACCACTAATAAAGTCCTAAATTCCCTTCTGTCTCTTAACTGAAACGTCACTTCTACAAAGAAAGATAGTGTTGAGTTTTAAAAGCTCTTGAAATAATAATACATTTTAATACTAACTAGTTGTCTTCTGATTGTCTGAATCAACACGTGAAAAAGAATATGAAGAACTGACTTCGATCTTAAAGGCTTAGTAAAATTAAGCTCCTTGAAATTAATGAATTTAAATAAACATGAAGGAAAAGTACACTGGATGTTTTACTGTCAACCATATTATTTTCATGTACCTATGCTTGGCTTAATTTCTAATTATAACTCACCTTGTTAATATGTAAAACAAAGCAAAAAAAATATATAAATATGTTTTTGTATCGAACAGAGGGTTTGTAAAAAAGTGCTACACAGAACAGTAGGTGGCAGTAGATGAGTGATATACAGTTAAATAAACAGATCATGTTATGGTTCATCATTTTCTTTTGTAGGATTTCCATCAGCATGTGGTCCAACTGAAAAATTATTGTTTCCTCAAACATCTCTGTAAATGCAGCTACAAAACATTTATAACAATTTCTGTTTCAATTTAATTGATTTGTCTGTTTTTAAAATAACAGGTTACAGTTGGTGTAGAAAATAATTTAAAAAGTGCTTAAAAGCTTTATATTGTTTTTATTAAACTGGGATCAAACTGATGCTAAATTATTTGAAAATGATTTTAAATAATGTTTGGAAAATAATTTAAAATGATCACAGTAATTTGTTTTCATAGATCAGATGATTTCAGTTTCTATTCTAGGAGGAGGAGTCAATGCAAATGTTGACTGCTCCACTTTTACATGTCTGTTAGTTTAAGAGCAGCAGTGAAATAGTGGTGAACACAGTAAGAACAGAGACAAATGGCTTCTACAATGATGAGATTTGAGGTTGTTCTTGCCTTTAGTATTTTGTCTGCAATCTGGTGTGGTAAGAACAAAGACTTTTTAACAAAAATTATGATTGATGAAAAGAGATGGTGGCAACACAATTAATCATGATCTGTTTTTCTGCAGGAACTGATGGTCAAACACTGACTCAGTCTGAATCAGTGGTTAAAAGTCCTGGAGAATCTCACAGACTGACCTGCACATATTCAGGGTTTAGTAGCACTCCTTACATAGGTTGGATCAGACAGGCAGCTGGAAAAGGACTGGAATGGATCGCTTATATCAGCTATCACAGCAGGAGCATCTACTACTCTGACTCAGTAAGAGGCCGGTTCACCATCTCCATAGACAACAGCAGAAGTCAGGTGTATCTGCAGATGAACAGCCTGACAGCTGCAGATTCTGCTGTTTATTACTGCGCTCGATAGTCACAGTGACACAAAAAGCAGAAACACTGAACAAAAACTCCTCAGAGCTTGAATAGTTTTAACAAGAAGCCACCACAGGGGGAGCCCTAACACCAC
>NW_015118985.1:0-6258 GCF_001443285.1 Poecilia latipinna
CTGGAACCCACAGCACCGGATCCTGTTTCACCAGTGAGAGTCGGATCAACCCAGCTGCTGGTGCCAACTAAACCTTTTCCTGATAAAGCAGCTTTGTGACAGTTCCTCCAGTCGGACAGAGAGAAGACATCCAGATCATCTGACTGCAGGTTGTTTGGTTCTGTTCTCTGAGACGCGAGACTGAAATGGACCAATCAGAGTTCAGCAGTTTATTCTCTGAGGGATGGGTCAGAGGCTGACTCTGTTTGGTCACATGATTCCTGAGAAACTGAAACCTAAGATCAGATTTCACAGTCAACAGCAGCTCCTGCTGTTCTGACCCGGCCTGGTCATGACGTCCAGAACGGTGATGAGGCTTCTAGAGTGGCTGAGGTTATGCTGAGCTGTCTCTGTAGTCATGCTGTTATGGGCCACTTGGTGGAAAATGGGCCACTTCCTGCTACACTCCAACTTTGTGTTTGTTGTTTTTTCAACTTTTAACTTTATTTAAATTAGAAAGGAAATAATTATTGGGTCTAGATAAAAGGTGTCTTGACTCCTAATGTGATTTTTTTTTATTTGGTTGGCCAGAAAATGTTTTTATTGTCAGCAACAAGAAGTTTCTTTTTGAAGTCCTGCTGTATTGAACCCGGTTAAATTGGACTGGCCCGGCCCAAGTCCGTCTCACTGAAAAGTTTGCTGAATGTTTGTGAGTCGATGTGTCAGGATACGAAAATAAAATAAAGATTAAAAAAAATCCTCCATTTTCCATTTAGAAAGATTCAGTTTTCTGCTTGGAACCTAACAGAACCCAGCAAAACCCAACAGAACATGTGGATTGGATCAACAAGGTACAACTTTCTTCAAACACAAAATGACTCCAGATGTTTTCATTTCAACAATTTAATTTTTATTGGACCAGATTTGCCCAGAACAGAACCAGAACCCTTCACATTTTCTTCATCAGTTTCACAGAAAACAAAGAAATTTACAAAAATATATTTCCCAGAATTCCCTTGGTCACAAAAAAACAACCACCCAGATTCACACTTACAGGTAGAACAGTAACACAGCGTCTCCATGGAAACACACACACTCTACACACGTTGCCGCAGTAACAAGACAGTAACAGTGTTTGATCACCTTTTATTGTGAAAGAGCCAGACTTCCTGCTTGCAGCTTCATCAGTCGATCTCCACGCGGAATGCGCTGATCTCCATGGGGCGGAGCTCCTGCGCCTGGTGGGCGGAGTCAGGCTGGTCGTGGTCCCGGAGCAGCGTGAGGCCGGAGCGACGCAGCGAGCGGAACTGCAGCGGAGCGAACAGATCGTCCAGGTCCAGCTGCAGGAGACACAGACACATCTGTAAACCCAAAAAACTGATGGTAAACCTGAGTCCAGCGGAAGTCCAACCTCATCCAGGCCATTCCAGGAGCAGGCTGGGGGCGGGGTGGGGATGGAGCTACAGTCAAACCCCTTCCTGTGGAGGAGGAGCGCCACTTCCTGTGACGGGCTCCCAGCTTCCTGTTTGTCAGAGACAGAACGTAGATCAGAGTGGATCTGATCCAGAACCAGCAGAACCCTGAAGATCTTCTATGAGCAGCAGAGGTGTCACTCTGCTGGGAGGAAACTTCCACCAGAGTGAGAACTCTTTCCTCCAGCCGGTTGGACCCACCGGTTCGGATCTATTCTGACCCGTCAGAAAGGATCTTAACTGGATCAGACCGCTGGGACTTGTGAACCCTGGGCACTCTCAGTCCCAGACTCACCTGTTGGCCAGGTGTGATCAAGTTACTGTGAGGAGAGACAGGAAGTGACCTCAGCTCTCACCTTCGGGTCCTCCAGCGTCCTCAGGTTCAACAAGTGAAGGTCGCACGGCAGCGAGGAGTGCAACGCTTGGAAAGGGCGTAGCTTCGGCAGCTGGCTGTCGCCCGGGCCGACCATGGTGATTGGAGGATGGGAGAGGGAGAGAGAGGCCAGGTGGGCGAGCAGAGACAGGTGTTCCACTGAGGCTCCGCCCACTTCCTGTTGGATAGAGCAGAGCAGAACCATGAGGGCCGTGTTGGCGGTTCTGGTTTTCCTGGACAGAACCTGTTCCTTGTCGTTACCATGGTAACCTGGTGGAGCCCTGACCCCTCACCTCGGCCCCGCCCCGGTCCTCCAGCAGCAGATGGTAGAGGGTGGCGGTCGGCTTGTTGTCGGTGACCCCCTGACCCAGACCACGGTTATCGTCCTGCTGCAGCCGCCGGTCCAGCACCAGCTCCAGCTCACCTGCACAGGTAAACAAGGAGCTCAGTTCTCAGCCAGAACCGTCCCACCAGTTCCAGCGCGGCACTCACCGGGTCGCAGCGATGCCGCCGCCTGGCTCTGCGCCGACAGCAGCGACAGACGACTCGATGCGTCCTGCAGGAACGCCGCCGACGTCATCGGGTAGAAGTTGGCCTGCAGGGGGAGCTTCTCCAGCGAGCGGCGTTGCTGCATCTGCACGGCAACCAGTCAGCAACATGACAACCAACCAGCTACACAACACCCATTCAGCAACTCAGCAACCTGTCGGCAACCAGCAACTACTCAGCTGTCAGTAAGGAAACTCCTGATTGGTTGCCTGACTAAACCTTCAAAATAAAAGGTGATCAATAAAGGAAGAGCTAGAACCTGGAAGCCATTGAGGTCGGTATAGAAACGGTTGCCGCTGGCGACATCAGTGACAAGCCGCATGACCAGCTCCTTGTTGGTCTCCGACCTGATGTCCACCATGTTGGAGATCTCCAGGGATTTCCCAGCATGCCCTGCAACACACAGGAACCTCTTATTGTGAAAATCCTGAAACAGAACAGAAAGCTCCTTTCTGGCCAGAAACACGAATACCGTCCAGGTGGTAGAGCCGCACAGTGTGTGTGAAGTGTGGGAAACAGGAAGTGATGTCAGAGAAGATGGGGCCCCTAGTGACCCGGATCAGGGGGGGTCCAGAGGACGAGTAGGCCTGTAGGGGGCAAGAGAGACACCATGGGAGAGGGCGCGAGGGAAAGATCGAGAGAGATCTGTTCTCCTGACTCACCTGAGGACCCTCCCCTCCTGGCAGGAACAGGTACGCTCCACTGCGGTCCCCTGAGGTTCTGGTTCCGTACCACAGAAAGCGGACCTGGACCTGTCGGACCCGACCGGACTGCAGCTGCAGCTTCTGCTCCAGAATGAAAACAAACATTGTCTTTTTTTTTTTTTTTCGTTTGATCGGGCTTTTACTTTGAAGGGCCAGACCTGCAGCAGGCCAGTTTCTGGGGAGCTCCATATCTGAAGGTGCTTGTTGCTAAGCGACAGAGACAAGTCGGCTTCAGCTCCTTGGAGCCGGGACACCTGGAAGTGCTCAGAGTGGACGGTTGGTGGGTCGCCATGGCGATGAACGACATAGCGCGCCCGGGAGGCGGAGCCAGCCGGAGCTTTGATCACATGATACACGGTGAGTGACAGAGGAGGAAGTTCAGCGGTGAAGGAGAGCTGGAGGAAAGGAGCAGAGAAGGTCAGAGAACTGCTGCTGCTGCTGTGATCAATAAATCACTCACTCACCTGGAAGGCTTTTGAAGACATTTTACTAGGCTCCGCCCACACAGCCGAGACCTGCACTGCCATTGGTCGACCGCTTGCTGCATCGACGACGCGAGCGTCTGGAGAATCCACCACCAGCGTGATGACAGATGTACGGAGCTGCTCCGTCGGGTTCAAAACGATCACCGACCTGCAGCAATCACCAATAATCAATATCTATATATACCTGAACCCTCACACAGCTGCACACATCCTCACCTGGGCTCATCGCCAAGCGTCAACGTTGTCTTCTGAGGCAAAGCGTCCTGCGCCGAAATCACCTCATCCTGAAGAAACACATTGCAGGTGAGAAGAGGTGAGTTCAGGTGTGCAACCAGAGCAGCAGTCATGTAAAAATTAGACTTCAAAATTCAGGTGTTTGAGTTTTCATTATTAATCCAAGCCTTATAGATTAATCAGGTGAGGTAACGGTTCAGTCACCATTTGTAAGAAGGGTTTTGATTGGTCTTTGTGGTACTGGCTCTTGTCCAACAGGATTAGCCAGTGGGCGGAGCTCAGCAGCACCTGGCGCAGGTTCAGGATGGCATGAAACAACCTGTAAAACAAACCTGCTGTCATCTTTTCTTTCATTCAACAGAATAAATACGGCAGACTAATGATAAAGGTACCATGCTAAAAACAACAAGCCAGCACTGTCACCACAGGATAACGCCATAAGAACAGGTCACAAACAGACCATCAACAGACTAAGCATGCTACATCATCGTTAGAGCAGGTTGGTAACACATTGACAAAGGTTGACAGCAGGGCAACAACAGAGTGACATGCTAACCTTAACCAAACGAGGTTAACAAGATAACACTAAGAGTGTATCAACATGCTAATAGCTGACCAACAAGGTCACAAACGGCTTAGATGTTAAAATCAGGCTACCAAGGTGATGATATGCTAACAACTTCCTAATATTAAATTAAAACAGGCATTACAGCAATAGAATAACCAGACGATAATAGTAGCAGCAGCCATAGAAAAAAAAGCTAAGATGTAGCCACAGGCTAACAAACTGATAACATGCAAAACATGCTAATAACCTAACAAGGTAACAGGCTAAGAACTGGCTATGAAAGTAGTACAAGGCCACTAGCATGTTAATATCAGTGGAATAATCTGCATGGAAACATGAACCAAGTGAACAAACTCAATAAAATGCTAATAATAATGGGAGTTAATTCTGAAAGCTAACGCTAACTGAAGGGATGTGATGGGATGTTAATACTAAAAGCTATCTGCTGATGTTGAACAGGAAGTTACCTCTTAGCATTTTCCATGTTGACAGCATCTTCAACAGAGAGTTTGAAGGAAAAAATAAGACACAAACAGGCTAATGCCAAAACAAACTACAAACAGCTGACAAGGTTTTCATCACGAGAATAAATACATAAAAAATATAGATATATGATGTTAAGACAGGTCGGTTACAAGCCTTATTCATAAGCTACATATTTCATTTTAATTTAAAACAAAACACTAATAAATTTTAAATCAAATTTATTATTTTTGTGTATAGTGTTTTTAATTCTTCACTTAAGATTGCAACTTTAAAATATGACTGACAAGCAAGAGTGAGCCACAGAGACTTTTTACTCTGCACTGTAAGAGCACGCCAACAAAGTAATACTTTATTCTAAATAGATTTGGATTGAATTGCATAAGTAGATATGAAGGTAGAAATTATTTCTGTCATAAACTGTGGCTGCGCATACAAATTACATCTGACAAGTTGTTTTGTTCTAATTGTTGGTTTAAGCAGTTGCATAAGTGAAATGCTGGCAGAAGTAGGCGTAGTTGCTAGCGTAGCTGCTCGGGTAGCTGCTAGCATACCTGCTAGGGTAGATGCTAGCGTAGCTGCTCGAGTAGCTGCTAGCGTACCTGCTAGGGTAGATGCTAGCGTAGCTGCTCGAGTAGATGCTAGCGTAGCTGCTCGAGTAGATGCTAGCGTAGCTGCTAGCGTAGCTGCTCGAGTAGATGCTAGCGTAGCTGCTAGCGTACCTGCTAGGGTAGATGCTAGCGTAGCAGCTAGCATACCTGCTAGCGTAGATCAAGAACATCTCATTAAATGGAGGATTGGATTTGTTGAGATTGACCTCAGCAGCTGGTTTTATTTACCCTGCTGATAAAGTTTTGTAAACAAAGAGCCTCCATGTTGAAACAGGAAGTGGTCACCTGGTTCCGTAGTCGATCACCACCGGGTCCCGTGCTGTTCCCGTGACAGCATCGTGGTGTTGGAACAGGCCCAAGCTCCGTCTCCCTTCTGTCAGCCGTTGGTAATGTTCGTGTGCCGGAAACCCTTCGACCAAAAGACCGTCGCCACGGAAACGACGCATTTCAGCCAACGTGAGAGTGTAAAAGATTTCAGTGGCTCTGAGAAGGGAAGCAGATGAGAACCGATGAGATTGACTGGCAGAGGGCGCTGTGGCCCCACAACCCATCAGGACATGCCCACCTGAGTGTGGACTCCAGGGTCCGGTCCAGCCGCTTGTAGAACGGCCGCGAGGTGAAGTATCCGCTCCAGTAGTGGTCGTCCCGGTCAGCGTAGGTGAAGAAGTCTCCGCGCAGCGTGGGCAACTTTGTTCTCGCCTCCGCCAGCCGCCGGTGCAGCGCAGCAAAGTAGTCCGACAGCGTCCCAAACCGGGCCTGGTACCAGACTCAACCATAAGCTCCGCCCCCAGCCAGACTCA
>NW_015118986.1:0-6241 GCF_001443285.1 Poecilia latipinna
GAATAGAGAAGGCCAGGCCCCAGCGAGGATCGAACTCGCGACCCCTGGTTTACAAGACCAGTGCTCTAACCACTGAGCTATGGAGCCGATACGCTGCATGCTGCCGACGGCTGCCCGTTAAACGGTGAACTATGGACGGCGTGTTTACGTTCCTGTAGCTCTGAAGTCGAAACCTCTGTTTCATCAGTGGAGCTCCTTGTTTCCTTTGCTTCTGTTATACATCCTGGACGCAGACACCGTCTACCAAGAACAAAAGTAATGATTGGTAAATCCTTCTGCAACAGCGCCCCCTGCTGCTCAATCGTCAGTAAAAGTAACAGCTGGTCCTGACAGTGTGATGAAGCTACTTCATCATCTTCAGTTAATTATGGTTAGATGAACATTTTGTTGTGATTATTAGAGAATTGGTTTCAGCTGAAAATTAAAAATTGGAAACAATAAAATTATACTGAAGATTTTAAAGGAAACAAGAAAAGGTAAAAATATTTTTACATACTAAATGAATCTATAACATATGAAAATGTAAACCATGAAACTCCAGCATGTGTATAACAGAATCCATAACCTTCAGTCTATATTCTTCTAACCCAGTAGAGTTTTTAGATGACAATAAGGTTTGTGCAGAATTAACTTGTAAAAAATATGTAGAAAATTTGTGTTTCCTGCAAAAAGGTTGGGAATGCTGAAAGCTGAAAGTTTTGCTGAGATTTGCTGAAGCTTTTGAAGAAAAAGAAAAAGTTGCAAGAATGTGATAAATTTGCAAAAATATTTTAAAAGGATAAACTGTCTAAATGCTTGGGAAACACCATAATTTTCCTGACAGAGTTTTTCTCAACGGCTTTATTTCTGAAATGTCACTCCACAGATTTGCCACACGCTTCAAGAGGAATTTGGTAGATATTTCCTCAGACAAGTGGAGACCGTCAAATTTACATAAATATTTAATGCAATAGGAAGTACATTTGCTCAACTGAAAATGATCCACAGATGGCAAAAGTCACAACAAAAATGAAACAAGTGGAATCGTATAGCATTATCATATCATTTGATAATTTCCATTTTTAAAATATTGGTGGAGACATATTGAATAAGTTTTGAGGTCATGACAAAACATTTCCCCATCACAGCTAAGCGAACTCAGCTGTGAAACAAGATGGATTGTTCTTATTGCTGCCACCTTCAGGCTGAGGACGACAGCAACACCAGACTGGATATGAGAACCACAGACACATATGGGGCTATTATACTTTTAATAGGGCATCATGTGCTGGATTTATTGTTGCATACAATATATTGTATTACCTTGATGAAATGGAGGAGCAAATATTTTAAATTAGTAATTTTTATTTATATCCATTTATTGTATTATTTGTTATTGTCATGTTTTTATTTAGAGCTGATTTGCTGATGTCTTTTTGGTTAAAGAAAAATACACAATAAAAATGTTCAAAGTAAAAAAAAAGCTGCCATGTTTTGATGTTTATTTAATTTGTACGAACGGCAGCACTTTGTGAAAAATCATCAATTATTAGATTACAAATTGTGGCAGTTTATGAATTTCATCATTGGGTTATATTAAATCAAATTAAAATCCTGAAAAAATTCCATAAAAGGTAGCTTGCAAATTTTGAGGAACTGTAGCAAACTTCAAAACGCTGAATCGTTTGAAACCTTTAACACATTTAAACTCTGTACAGCATGTCGATCTTGAAGGAGTTAGCTTTCAAAGAGAACTAGGTTTAGCTCAGTTTTCCAAAACTTTTGAGATTTTCAGTGCATTTCAACTGAGCAAAAGCTGAATATTGTAAAAAGTGTAACGTATTAATATCATAAGTCATGGCCGTGATGTCCTTAATGAGTTTAATAGTTTGAAAAGTGGATGGGTCCCAAAAAAAATGTTGGATATAAAATATCAGAGAAAGTGTCTAATCATCAGCACTGATGAGAACCACTGGAAAACTGTTTATCTGACCTCATCCAGTAAAAACAATACCACCACATCTGTACTCCGTTCTTTCAACTTCAAGTTTTAGAACATAGACAAATTTAATTAAATTAGTTTCACAAATTCAATAAGATTCTTTGTTTACAGCTGAGCAAAGTAAAAAAACATACATTTATTTTAATTGAATGAAGTGTGCTGAAAACACACCAAACTGTGATTTTAAAATCGGAGTATTTGTGGAACAATGGTATTTATGTACTGCTGCTCTCCTTTGAGATCTTCCTTAGAGCAGGGGTGTCCAAAGTGGGTCCTGGAGGCCCGGCATCCTGCATGTTTTAGTTCTCTCCCTGGTGGATGTAACAACCTCCTCAGCAAGTCAATGTTCTGCTTAGGCGTCTAACGAGTCATCATTTGATGCAGGTGTGTAAAACCAGAGAGAGAACTGAAACCCACAGGTTGCCGGCCCTCCAGGACCCACTTTGGAGACCCCTGTTGTAGAGCAACGGCGCCCTGCAACAGGCAACCAGCTGATATTCTGCTGCAGGTGTTGGGCAGTGTTTCCCAGCCCTGGCCCTCAAGGCACACTGCCCTGCATGTTTTAGATGTTCCCCTGCTTTAACACACCCCATTTAAATGATTGCAGATCAGAAAAAGCTTGTTAATCAGCCATCAATTGAAATCATGTGTGTTGAAGCAGGGAAATACCTAAAACATGTAGGACAGTGTGCCTTCAGGACCAGGGTTGAAAAACATTGGTGTTGGGAACTGGGGTTTTTGGTATTTGGCTCTTTGGGGGGATTTTTGTTGCCTGCTGCTTCCCTCGTCATCCACTAGATGGTGCCTAGAGGCTGCACTACCTGGAGGGCAGCCTGCTGACTGGTATCAGCACACCTGTGATTAATCATCTCATCATCTAGGAGCATATGAGGAACGGATTGCCAGCACTTTGATGCCTGAGTGTTTGCCTGTTATGGTACTCTGCGCCTCTCTGAGTTCCTTTGAGAATATCTCTAGTAATATTTCCTTGTTGCTTCTCTGTCAGGTGTTTCCTTGTGGTGCCTTGGATTTACCCACAGTGTGACCTGAGTTCCTGACTTTCTGGTTTCCCCTGGTGATGTGGTGGATTATTACCCACTGGTTACCCGAGTCCCTCTCTGCCTCTGTTGAAGAATCGTTGACGGTTCCCGAATCCATGGCTGGCAGTCGGATCGCTCTTCACCTCTCCTCTCAAAGAACATACCTGTCCACCCTCCACCGCAGCTTCTACCATCTACCTCCAAGATCACTCTGTCTGGATCTCACACTGGAACCTGGATCATCTCAAGGACCCCTGCAAAGAGACCGCAACCCCAAAAACCACAGTAATTCCCCCCGGCAAAAACTCATCGTTTCATCAAGTAAGATTATTCCATTTTCCTCTGAATTCCCAATGATGAACATCTTTGTTTATTTATCTGATTTCCCGTTGTCCTGACCGTGTTCTGTATGTGGGTAAAAAGACATGAACCCAACATGATGACAGGACGCCTTAAAAAGGTTTCAAAACCTGAACATTTTGATTAAAATCGATTATTTGTGCAACTCCCACTCAGCAAAATTGACCTAAACACATGAAACATAATACAATAAAATGAACAGTGAAGCAGAGTTTAATTTCAATATTTGGTGGTTACTGACCAAAGCAGGAATTTTATTGTAAGATTTGAAACATTAAAATATTAGATCTCAACATGCTGCTTTTTCCTCTTTAGTTACTTTTAAAACATGGAAGCAAGAGCTGTTGGTCACAACATCCCAGATATGAACGACCACGTTTATACCGTTGGTGGATCTCAACGTAGTGCATTTATGAATTGAATGTGTTTGACTGAATTTTAAATTTTTTTTTACCCTACCTCAGCTACTGTGCAGAGGTATTGGCCAATAATTATGCAAATTCATTATAAGCACTAAACTGTAAGAGAGGTTAATAAGGTTGGCTACCTGGATCACACAAATCCATTATTTATCCGTTATAGATTACTAAAACTTACTGATTTGGGGACTTCTGGAACCAAATGGAGAAGACTGTTGCATCAGAGCCTCTCTCCCAAGTTGATATGGAAAAACTCCCGTTCAAAACTCGTTAATATGCTCACTGTCTCTACAAAATAACTTATGAATGGGAGGAGAAACGTGTCGAGCCATAAAAAAGCAAAAATCAATAAAGATGTCCAAAACTCAGGATAAAAGTGTCCCGGTCACTAAAGCTAACGCGTTCGAACCAAGTGAAACCGGTGTATACTAGAAGTGTTCTTTACTAACAACCTAGTCTTATACAGTCGGTTAACCTTGTTGTGTTCAGACCAAGAAGGGACTCGGACCACTGGAGCTGCTGGTTTATCTTTAATGCAGGTTGCTGGCAGAGCCCTGCACAAATAGAAATACAAAAAGCCCTTTAACATGCAGCTCTTCCATTCACAGGAGTCGGAATTCCCCCAGAAGATAAGTGTAACCAGGATAATTTTTCTATATTAGATTCAGTTTATTTTATTTTCCATTTTGTTAGATCTAATTTTATTTAAAGATTTAATTAAAATCCTCCTTAATTTATTCAACACCAAGCAGGCGAGAACATTATTGGTCTCGCGATGTTTCAATGTCATGTGACAGCTGCACGTCAGCGTCCTAAATTGACAGCTACGGCTTATATTGCTGCTGAATCGCACCTTAGGTAGGAAACGCTGTCGGACCCTGACGTGCAGGTAGGCTTCTGTTCTGTTCCCAAAGCGGTTTTGAAATGTGGATTGTACATCTATCAATTGTGTGCCTCTGTTAACTTACAGACGTGAACATTCGGCTAAACGTTGAAACGATCACGGTTTGTCCAGAGGGAACTGGTGAGTGTTTGTTCGGGAGCTAGCATGCTAGCACTAGCCTCCCCAGCTGTTAAATAGCTGACGCCGATCTAAAACGCATTCAGATTGAAATGCATACCGAAACTATTGTTGTGTAAGAATACTGTTTTGCATAAGTTGCATTTAGTTATTATGTAAACTTCTGTAATTAGAAAATACATGTACATGTTTGATTATTTAGGCCTGTTTACACAGGCCAGGTATATTGCAGATCCCCCGCTCAAGGAGTGGCTGAAGGGTCTAGGATATAACAAGGATTGTGTGGCTTCATGCTGACCAGACTGGCGAGCTAACCGTCTAGCGGATCCGGAAATACAACGCCTATTTTCTGAGGAAACTCTTCCGAACTGGTTGGAGATTCAGCCCAACAAGTCTTCACTGAAGGAACTGGATTATTTTTTGTTTTTTTTCCCCTTTCATCAACAAAGACTGGTTGAGTTCCTTGGTTTAAGGAACCCATTTTGAACTCTAAATTGTGGACCAATTTGTATATATTGTAAATATCAATACAACTCACTGATTTTGCACCATCTACTTGTCTCTGTGTTTTTACAATATGCCACCTCCTCCAGCAGATGAACCTAGTTTTTAAGAAATCACTTGGATTGACTTAATTTGGATTATTTCAAATCCTAAGAATCCTAGAATGTAACTTGGGTTACATAAGCACATGGAGAAACCCTGTGACTAACTAATATCAGCTCTAATATTTACAACAAAATTTTCTTGTCAAAAGAAATGTATGTTAAAACAAACATTCACAGCTGCATGTGCTTTCAATTATTTTATAAATATATATAAAAAAAACATGAACTTAACCAAGAGCAAAGAAACTTTCCTACCTCTCCTCAGGCAGCCTAGTAGTCCAGTAATGATGTCATAGAACACTCTCAACGCAACAGTACAGGTAGTGTACACTACCTGTGTATATTAGATCCAATATAAAATGCTTCATATATTAACAATTTTCAGCAATGACATTTATTACTTAGTGGGAATTATGATTCTTGTGCCCTGATGACTTGATTATGTCTCGTGGAGTTCTTGATAAGATTGAATCAGAGATTCTTTATGACTTACTATTTTATTTATACATTTTATTGTATAAAATACAATCCTTAAAATATAACAAAAAAATAGGATTCTTCAGTGTTAATCGGGATTTGGTGAAATTTCAACATAAAAATAAAAGCACATTTTCTAAACTTGTTACACAAGCTAGCGAAAATGTTGCTAGTGCGGGAGCTGAGAGCACTGGAACGAACACGGACTCGCAAGGAATGCTTAAGGCTATTGACGATTTAAAGACTGTCTTGAAGGGGGATAATGCAAAGCTACAACAAAACTTCGACCATCTGGGACATGAGATCAACGGTAAGCTGGACAGTATTGCCACTGA
>NW_015118987.1:0-6233 GCF_001443285.1 Poecilia latipinna
CTGAGCTCCTCACTGGTTGAAGCATAGCTAATCTGTGGAGAGCAGCAATGCAATGAAAAAAGATTGATAAGGTTCTCACACACACACAAGTAAAAATCCATACAATTTTATATCAATGATCGAACATTTTTTAAACATGTCCTGTAAAGTTGAACTAAAAAAAGAAAAGAGCAAATATGTCTGAGGGAAAAATTTAAAGAATAACATCTAAGTGTGTGTGCATCCTTAAAAGATCATTTGTTTAACCACCGTCTGAGTTTTCACTTGTAAAAAAAAAAAAACGTACTCATTAATCTCGGTCATCCTATAAAACAGTGTTTCCCAACCCTGGACACTGCCCTGCATGTTTTAGGTATTTCCTTGCTTCAGTCCAGCTGATTTCAATCGATGACTGATTAACAGGCGTTTGCTGAACTGCAATCAGCTGAAACAGGCACATTAAAGCAGGGAAACCTCTAAACCATGTAGGACAGTGTGCCTTGAGGACCAGGGTTGGGAAACACTGCTATAAAAGGTTAATTTTTACCTTATAAAAATTTTTATTCTTTGGCTACAAACATTGTTTGAGAAGAAGTTACTAAAAAATATACAGCTTTGTATTTACCATCCAACACTGAGACAATCAAGCTTAAAGGATAAGTTCACAAAAGTATATTTGGGATAAAAAACAAACTCATCACCAAATGAATGCCATACCCACATGTGGTGCGGGCCTGGTTTTCTAACAGACACTGAAATTGTGAACAGCTTTATTTACCAATCTCTTCTACCCCAAAATCTTTAGATGACTGTAAGAGAGCTGAAGATGAAAAAGGGTATTNTTCTNCAGTTCTACAAATCAACAAAGATAATTCACAAGCTCAAACTTATAATTTTGAAACAAACAAGCAAGAGTTCAGAGATAAACTGAACAGAAAGAATTGCAGGGTTGCCTAGGGAGCCATTTGAACATGACATAAATATTGTCACATAATTTTCTAAATCTTTCTACTTTTCAGAACTTTTGCAAGGCATTGCAAATAATATTCGTAGGTTAAAATCTGGGATGCTGATAGACTCCAACCAAAGATAACGAAGATAAGAAAAAGATAGGTTCATCAAAGTTCAGGGGTGTGCACAACTTTGCAACTAGAATGTTGCAGCTTTTTAAATTATGTTTTTCCTTCTGATAGACTTGTTGGTTTTTTAGTCTTACTTTACATAAATCCTAAATGAAATTCTAAGGACAGAAGAACTTATCTGAATAATTTTCATGGTCTAATTTTATTGCGTTGCAAGCGAGAGACAAACCTGTGTGACTGATGGTAGAGCAAGTACCCTTGCAACTGCTATGGATAGCTCAGAGTATCTCTCTCCAATAACCACCTTCGTCTCAGGTTCGGGCAAGGAGGAATTGATGGATGCAGGTATGAGACACCTCTGAGGATCTGATTGGTCCTTCAGCAGCTGCAGAGTTGCTCTGATGGCGAGGCTGACATCTCCACAAGTATCATAAATGTCATATCCAAGGGTGAGGTTGGGCAGCAGTCTCGGCGTTCGTTGGTTTATCTCTTGGATAGAGTAGATCATCACTTGGGTACGTAGGAATGTTTGGATGCTAAACCTGCAAAAGAAGGCATGAAATAAACAGTACATTTTCTAGCTATGTAAATTGAGTTTTTGTCGAGGGCATACTTACTCTTCACAAGATATTGGACCAGGAGCTTTTGTTCTGTTGGTTTTTTCGTGAACGGGAAAAAGACCTCCAATAATAACGTCCCCATAAAGATACGCATGCAGATCTGTATTTTTAGTGCTAGAGTGAAACACACACATAAAAGTTACAAGTAGCTTCAACAGAAACATGGTGCTCACACAGTTTGATCAGATGTGTGTGCTGTGGTTTCTGTCCCCTTCCTTGTCAGCTGGTTCCTGGAAAATGTTTATCTAATAAAGATCCAAAACAGCCTATGCTGTTGTCGATCATTTGCATTCTCAGACTCTTTTCTGTTGATATTGTTAGTACAGGATACTGACATTAAAGTAGAAAGGTAATTCAAATCATCCTTCTACGGATTTATCACCCTCACTGCGTGTCATCATCACAGTGGTTCTGCACATAAACCAGTCTGAAAAATAAATGTACCCCTGCTGCAGTTTACACTAATTTCCATGAGAGGGCATGCTTCATACAAATTCACTTTTTTGATCACTGTTCAAAATTGATTTTAACCTTAATTTAGGGCTAAAAACATCTTAATATTTAATCACTTTAAATATGAAAGCGCATTGAGTGTGTTGGGAGTCTTTTTGCAACATTACAGCACATTAGTATGATTTGATTTATACCATTTCATTTTAGTTTCAGTTCACTGGTTTTCTGAAAGGTGAACCTCCATCTGTCTCAAGGCCATTGAATCCTAAGACAACTTTTGTCCACTACTGGCGTGCATTTACCTCCCTGGCCTGCCACCCCGTGCTTCAGTTTAGGTGGGTGGACAAGTCTTAGATTTCAATCTCACGGAGAGTTCTGTGAGATGTTGAAAGCTTGAGATATTGTTTCGAAACCTAATCCTGCATTAAACTTCTCCACAACTTCACAACTGGCCCATCTGGTATGCTTCACGTCCCTTTTTTCTCTCTTTCTCTTATAGTCTGTTAACCATTGAGGTATTACATGAAGACCCTGGAAGTTTGCAGTGGATTTATTATGAAATTTACATTCACACAGAGGTAGCTTTTTATGTTAAATGGTTGCATTTGGCGTAACTCTGGGGTATAAGAGTTTTTGCATAAATAATATGCAAAAAACTGTTGGGTTTTTGCATATTATATATGCAAAAACCCAACAGGTTTTTGTCAGACACTATCATTTATGCAAAAACATTTTTATAAAATCATCCCCAATATCAACTTCAGAAAGTGAAAAAATTTAAGAAGCTTTAAACTCAGAACGTCTTTAGTCTATGATAAATTGGATTTACCCTCATTTAACGACTTAAAGGGTCTGGATTGGATCCCCGACTCTCCACGCCTTATGGGTAGTGGTCGTGCAGGATATAAATAGGAGTTCACCCTGCTGTAAGCCAGTTGGACGAAGTCGAGATGGTTTCATTAGTGTGGAAGGTGGTGGTCTTTGGTATCCTGGCGGCCGGATCTCAGGGCTCTCTCCCACAGCCCCGGTTGCACCGTCAGGTGTCTACAGGGCGCTATGACCTATCAGCGGACTTAGCGTCTGTAGAGGCGCAGAGTGAGAAAGGCTTTCAGGAGGTCCGGCGGGGTGGCGAGAGAAGCGTCCAGCTGCAGCGGGGAGCGCGGAAAAATGCCGACATCTACCTGGGGCACGAGGGACTGAGAGATGACGCAGGTTGGGCGTTTTTTTTTTTTCTTTCTTTTTTTTTTTTTTTTTTCCCGTGATCATTTTAACTGCTAGCTAGACCATGCGGTTGTAGGGTTTATTTGACATCCCATTGCAGTAGAAATTGTTACTGGTTTATTAGCACTTAAAATAATAATACAACTCAAACTTGGATGCGGAAGAGAGCACTATTTAGCTCTCTTCCGACACACACACTTTTCTTAATTTGCTAAATTGATCGCAATAAGTCTTGGTTTCATGGGTCCAAGCCATCTCAGCGTAAAGCTGCACCATCTGGCTCCTTGCAGCCTGCTGGAGATTATCCAGCAACAATCAGTAGCAAGCACTGAACATCTCAACATAAGAACTATGTACAGAAAAATGTGTGAAATTTTTGAAATGTGTGAAATATATATATATATATATATATATATATATATATATATATATATATATAATTTTATTTTCTGTTTGTTCATTGTTTTGTGCTAAACATATTTTCAATATAATTTCTGGAAGAAAATTAACCAACCAGTAAAATCAAATATAATATTAGAACGTTTGTCTTTTCTGTTATTGGGCTTATGCAATAAAACAAAAAAGAAAAATACATAAAAAAAGAAAAATACATGAATACATATGGATGCCAGTGATGGCAAATGCAGTGCATGTGTGCTGTCATGTTATAAAATAAGAAAATCAATCAAATAACGCATGAAACACATATATAGACATGATACACAAATGTCAAAATACAAGTAGCTAATAAAACACCTAATTCACTTTTCCTTGTAAGGATATTTTTTTCTCTCTGCTTACAAAAAAGAGAACATATAACGAATCTAATAAAATTGTTCTTTTTTCTTTACAGCAACAAGAACTAACTGCAAAAATCGCCCAATTGACCTGGTTTTCATCATGGACAGTTCACGCAGTGTGCGCCCTGTTGAATTTAAAAAGGCCAAGGAGTTCCTGCAGGACATGGTGGACAGCCTGGTCATCGGCAGAGATGCCACTCGTGTCGGCCTCGTTAATTATGCGAGCACAGTCAAGATTGAGTTCCTCCTCAACACTTTTTTTGACAAATCATCTGTGAAGCAGGCACTCGGCCAAGTTGAGCCCTTAGCTTCAGGCACCATGACGGGAATGGCCATCAGGACCGCCATGGAAAAAGCCTTCACCAAGGAGGCCGGGGCCCGATCCGCTTCCATGAACATTGCTAAGGTGGCTATTATAGTGACCGATGGCAGACCTCAGGACAAGGTGGAGGAGGTGTCAGCCACAGCCAGAGCATCTGGGATTGAAATCTATGCAGTGGGAGTTGACAGAGCTGATATGGCTTCCCTGAAACTTATGGCCAGCCAGCCACACGATGACCATGTCTTCTATGTGGAGACCTATGGTGTGATCGAGAAGCTTACGTCTAAGTTTAGGGAAACTTTGTGTGGTAAGGATGATGATAATGGGAGTGCAGATATTGATGATAACGGACTAGGCCTAAATGACAGGAAAGACGATAATAAGCGTGTCAGTGAAGGGAACAACGGTATGTCAGATCGGTCCTATTCTATTCACCTGTGAGCATATGGGCAGCACCATAGAGAGGATCTTCATTCTAAGGCTAGTGGTCCTCTTCTTTAATTTTAAGTGCAGCACAAAGACAACCACTAATTTATCACTATTTGGACATGCTACTGAAAAGACGTCCAGCAACTGAAAACACTGAGTGGTATTAATGCAGTAAGCATTAAGCATAAATAATAAGTTCCACACTAACCAACTTAAAGAAGAGACAATTCAGATTCTGACCACATTCTTTAAAATGTAGGAAACTTCATATGATGCTGTCTATTCTGTTCACAGAAATGTGCTGCTGCTGCTGTAATAAGTGCTGCAAGCCATTAAAAAGTTGTCTAAAGCAGGAACTCACTAAAGGCAACTGCTTTGCAATTAGAGCTTTAAAAAAAAGCATCAGAAAAGTCTTTTATTGGCATTATTTTTTAAGTAGGAAATTTCTTTTGTTCTCTTATATTTAGAACTTGACTAAACACAGCCACTTTCCTAAAGAAGTTTTAAACCATACCTTGTGGTTTAAAACATTTCATTTGATTCTTTTTACAATATTTTAAAGAAAAAAATGCTTTACACACATTTCTCAGCTAAGCAACCATACTCTATCAAAGCTAATGTACTTAGCTTGGACCTGTGCTGAAGACTAAATACTAAATACATTTCTTACGATGACATTCACTAGCTCAAACATCGCAAATAACTGGTCCCTTGGAAAAAGCTTCCTGTTAAACATACAGTTGAACCTAAAGAGTATTTGGGGGTTTTGGTGTGAACAACTTGTGTTTTACAGCAATGGTAAAATCCTCACTGAAGACAAGTTTTGTGATTGGGTTCACTTTTTATTTGACTGCATGGTTCACATATGGATGGGCTGTAGTTGGAATTTATAGAAACTGAACTACTTAAATACGTCTTACAAATACATAAAATTCAAATCACATAAGATAAATGTGACATCTCTTCAGCTGAATAACAAAGATCATACAACCTTACCTGCATGTGGCAGATTATCTCAATACTCACAGACTAACCAAATAATACAAGGAAAACTGATTTTACTGTGATTTTAGTAAGCATAAGCCAATCAGACAGTGAAGTGTTTCCTTTTAGGTTTGGATCCGTGTGATCAAGGACACAACTGTCAGCATATTTGTGTCAACAGTGGTGACTCGTACATCTGCAAGTGTCACCCTGGCTACATCCTGAATCCAGACAAGAAAACATGCTCACGTAAGAATAAAAATAAATCTTATTTCTCAGTATTCAGCATACCTTAAGATTAAATATTGTACAGACATGTCTTTTGTTAGTTAGCTATAAGATT
>NW_015118988.1:0-6225 GCF_001443285.1 Poecilia latipinna
CATACTGTCAGGACATGGTGACAGTTTCAACACATATGTATAAAAATAGCTGAATAGTGGAGGTAGAATTAAAAAAACTTGATGTCCTGCTGTATAGAAACAGTAATCTATTGGACCAGCTTCTTCAAATGTCCTTCTTTTTTTCTTATATTCCTGCAGGAAAGCACATTACTCCAGGGGAGGAGTCGGTAACCCTCGACAACGGTGGTTTTACTTCTCTGGAGCTAAACAGCAGAACACTCAACACCAAGAACTCCTTCCTCAAAAAGAATGGGAACAGGTTAGCTCTCTCAGAGGATTACATAGCACTAATCCTCATTGGAAGAAAAATAACAGTTTCATCATCCAAATTTGTGTCCAGATCTCCACCCAGGCCCAGTCCAGGTGGGCTCCACTATTCTGATGAAGATATCTGTAACAACTATAACGGAGCAGTGCTCACTGAAAGCACCACACTCACAGAGAAACCCACTGAGGTCTCTGAATCAGAGGTATCTGTGTTTTCTAGTCTGTCTTTATGGATGTGGCTTTCCAATGTTTGCCTCAGTTTAAGCTCCTCCTGTTTCTGTTTGGTGTAACTTTGTCTCAATATGTGCCACAATTTTACACCAGTGTGTCTGACTTATGAAGATCAGTTGGTTAGTGCCAGATATTTGATCACTAGTTTTTAACTGGCGTCTTTTTATCTACAGATTGTGTAGGTTAATTCCTCAGAGTTTATGTTTCTACTACTGTTAAGAAAGGAGCAAACGAATAGCTGTAGAGTGAGAAAGATTAATCCTTCACATTGTGCTTCAATCAGTTTTGGTTCTGGACTGAGTTCACGGAGCTGAATCCAGAATATGATATAAAGTATTCTAACAAGTCTGGAAAAGCAGGGAAAATATTTGTTTTCCCCCACTTTATTCCAAATTCTGTTCTCTAAATCTGCCCTTTATTTGTCAAGCCATTTGTCCATCTATTTTTCTACTTTCTTTCCATCTTTCCTTCCTTTTTTTTTTTTTCTGGTTTACTTTTGAAATTTATAAACTGCTAATGTATCTGCCATAAATTCACTTGGAACGTTTGTGTTCATACTTTCAAAATGACCAAAAAAAATTTACTGAAAATTCTGAAACCACTGTAACATGTCACCAAACAATTGTGATCGATGTGATCCTTACAATTCGGAAGCACTTTACATTTGGAAGAAAATCTGTCTGATATTGTCTGAGGTGTACAGTCAAAAGAAAGTGACAAGTATTTTCAGTCTTCAGTTTGTGTAGCATGTCTTCTGTCAAAAAAGCTGAAAAGAGAAATATAGATTCATGACTGATCTGATTTATTATAGTCCTCAAAGGGTTAGTCGGCAAAACAACATGAAGCTCTGCTAACAGGCTCTGACTCGTACAAAGCTTTTAGTCCAACAGAGGAAGCTGAAAAAAGCCAGGTTAATCTCAGTGAATATAGCTCTTAGAAGGCTATTTTAGATATTTGTTGTGGTATTATATTGCTGTGCTGTAACTTTGGTTTTATAGAATAGAATAGAATAGAATAGAATAGAATAGAATAGAATAGAATAGAATAGAATAATCTCTGATCATTGTATATAATAAAATTAAATTCCAGATATAACAAAAGGACTTCAAAGAATAATAAAAAAATCTAAACATTACTATATTAGACAAATACAGCATAATGAAAATAGTGTATATGTGCTGATTATATTGCATCTTTTATAGATATGTATCATATTACACAAGTCTCACACTTTAGTATAGTTCACATGCCTGGAACTTTGACATGCCATAAACTTCTGTGTATTTTCCTTGAGATGTACAGTTGAAACCAGAAGTTTACATTCACAGAATAGAAAGACACATGCGCCATTTTGTTTCTCACTATCTGAAGCTAAACCACTTTGTCTGAATGCTTTGCAACATTGTTAATTTGGAAGACCAATTTTTAACTTCCGGGCTGATGTCTTTAGATGTTTTCATCCAAATGTGGAAACATTATGGCCAAACAGATCAGGACATGACTCCAAAAATGAAAGTTACTGTCCCTGTGTGCATTTGCAAACTGCAATATGGCTTTTTAATGTTTCTTTTGAAGTCATGGCTGACTGACTGACCAAGTTTGGTCTCATGTGACTAGAGCACATTCTCCCACATTGTTTGCTGTATCCCAACATGACTTGTGGTCAGTATTAATGTAACCCAGTTACTTTTTTCAAGTAACAAGTAAAATAAGGAACTACAATTAAAAAAAAAAAAAGTCATTAGATTACTGTTACTCCACACAAGCAGACTGTGATTTTGTTTGTAATCCTCTCATGACAATCATGTCTGTGTGTGCGTCATCACTGGTCATGGTAACAAACCAAAGCGTAAATCAGCAGCAAACAGTACAGAGTGCAGCAGAACAATGTAGCGTTTAATGCTTGGAAGCGCCATCATTAGCTGTTCGCTCTGTGTGGGAAGAAAACTTATCTCTAGTGAAAATTCTACTTCATATTTGAACAGTAGCCCCGAGAGCCCCCAGACCCTCTCACTGACTTGACCATTGCAGCTACCACATAGATTCCACAGGGCAAACCTCTGACAGCCCCTCTCCTGCTAAACAGGTGAAAAGAGATTTTTTAAAACTCATTACTAGTCTTCTCTCTACTTCAAAAACTGTTAAAAGATGGAAATGGTACTAATTCAGAGGACAGTCAGGAGATATCAATTTAAATTATTTTATATTATCACTGTATTTTACATCTATTTTGAATGAAAGAATGCAAACACAAAAATAATTATGCTTTGCATGGTTAGGAAGAAATATAGTTTAACAGAAGAGAGACTTGATTTTCTTTATCATGGAATGTGCAGAAGAAAATTCTTCAAATCAGACTTGCATTTCATTACATTTTTTGTGATGAAATGTACATTAAGTTACAAGCCAAACAAAAACAAGTAACTAAATAAAGTAATTAAAGTAATTAATTATTTTTAAAATAAGTAATCAGTAAAGTATTAACTGGATTATTCTCTTGGGAAAGTAATCAGTAATTACTTTCGAATTACTACTAAGTTGGCCAACACTCCTTGTGCCAAACCTCAAACATGACTTTTGCTCTTTCTTTCAATCCTGACTTTATTCTATCCATTCTGCATGAAGGCCAGAATTGCAGAATAAACAATCATTCTGTAAACGATAATTCACCTGAGCTGTGGATATAAAGATATGATAGAAAACTTTACCAGTTTGAATTATAGGCTGAAGTTGACTGCATTGCTAGGTGACTAGGGTCAATTAGAATGTATGATTGGATTGAGGTGACATGTTGTGAATTGCCTCTAACTATATAAATAAACCACTTATGTAGCTTTTTAAAAAATGATTTAATTTTATTTTATTTTATTCTATTTTATTTTATGTTATTTATTTTTTTATCTTTTTTATACATTTTAAACTCAGTTTGTTGTCTTGGATGTTATCTACAGATATTAGATTAAAGAGTGATCCCACTTTAAATTTTTTATATTCACTTTAAAATTAAGCACAACTTTGTGTTGTTTTGTCACACAGAATCTATGTATAATACAATGGAGTTTGTTGTGGTAATGTAATAAAAAGTAGTTAAAGAGAGACTTGATGCTTTATGTTGGAAGTCTGTTTGAAGAGACAGACTGAGATGATTGAGATCAACATGTTTATGACTTTGAGGGGACAAAAGTTTCTTCTTTAGATTTTAACAGCAGCTTGTAGCCATCATTTGGAGAAAAGTTTTCTGTGTCGGTTTGCCTTTGTTTTAATTAGCCTCTAGCGCCCTCCAGAGGGCAGCAGCTCAGATGTGTTGAGACGGAGTTTATTCTTCACTTTTTCCTTGAGCCAATGATCCTCTCAACGTATTTGGAAGCCTGCTTTTTATAGAGATTCAAATATGTTTTAAAATAGCAGGAAAATATCACAGAATAGCATTTTTTTCTGTACCAGTAATTTAGTTTTCCTGTCTTACTCTTGTTCCTGTCATAACTGGTAAGTTGAAAAGCATCCTGTTGTTTGTGTGCAGCTAACGGACAGCGACTACGAGGATGAACAGCCAAAGCACTCCTTTGTCAACCACTACATGAGCGACCCCACTTACTACAACTCCTGGAAACGGCAGCCCAAAGGCCTCAAAGGGACAGGGAGTCCTTTTGCTTACGACGAGTGTGCCACCGCTGACACAGAGCCCTACTATCAGACGGTGGTGACACAGCACAGCGCAGGGGGAGCTTACACACCCACAGGGCAGCCCGCGCACACACACATCAATCCCAACGCCAACCCACCGGGGTCACGCACTCCTGTGACAGGGTTTTCTTCCTTCGTTTGACTCTAGAGACAGTGTTTGCACAAAAATGCACAAACACACACACACACACACACACACATGCACACACACACACCCACACATGGAAGAAAGGGGGTGCTGCCATGTGTTTGGGCTGAAGGAACTGGGAACAAAGGAGCCGTCATGCCCCAAAGAACTAAACTCACACTCCTTACTCGCCTTCGTCTCTGCTCATGAAGACCCTGTGTTCAGTGTGTGCTCTTTTTCTTAGTGTGCTTAAATGCACCATTACATCCTCATTTTTCACAAATTCTCACCAGCTTACTCCTGTCTACTCCAGAGACTCTCCACAGAGAGCCGTAACGACTGTATTTATGTGTTGAGCCCATTAATGTCTTGCTAAGACCCCCCCTGGAGCTAAAGGAAGCTGGAACTTCTGCACAAAACTTCTCGTCTGTTTTCTGTACCTACACTTAAGTGTACAAGTCCCCACTTAACACCATCTCTGATGCACTATTTCAGCATCTCCAGCTGAGAGATGGGAACTTAAAGGCTGTGGGGGGGAAAAAAAAAAACTACACACAAGTGAGCAGCTTTTTTCTTTTCCACAGACTGATCCATGCACACAAACGCAGCGCTGCCAGCTTTCAGATACCACAGCAGGCAAGAGAAGAAAGGAGAAAAATGTTTGATAATCACAGCTTTTTGAATCTGAAATGGACAGAGAGTGAGCATGAGCAGATGTTTTTCAGCACTTACCTGCAATGTCAGAGCGTTGAGCAGTTTGGGATAGTGATTTTTGAATTGAAATACAGTACTTTGAAATATGTTCACATTTTGTCACATTGCAACCTCAAAATTCAGCTTGTATTATTAGGATTTTGTATGACAGACTATTACAAAGTGGTGCATACTTGGAAAATTGAAAGAAAAAGGATAGTTTGCAAACTTCTCAAAGAAAAACAAAGTGTGCTACACATTTGTATTCAGTCTCCTTGCATCAGAACTTTTGCTGCAGCCACAGCTGCACAACTTGCAAATCTACAGATTAAAAGTAGTAAAAACATCTGCTGCTCAGACAGGATGGAGAGCAGCTGTAAACATCCTTTTCAAGTCTTGGATTAAATTTACATCTGGACTTTGACTGAGCCATTCATGATAAGACACGATCTAAACCATGTGTTGTAGCTCTGGATGTTTGCTTAGGGAGGTGCGGTTGGGAGGCTAACCCTAGCCCTTTTTTTGCTATCCTGTTTCTGCTGGAGAAGCATCCCCAAAAAATAATGCTGCCACCGTCCTGTGAGTGCATTCAGGTTGATGTGCAGTTTTAGTTGTCTTATAACCCCAACTCCAATGAAGTTTCAACCTATATTCAGTTCAATTCACTACAAAGACACAATAATGTTCAAACAGGTAAACTTTTTTTTCTCCTAATGTTCACTTATTTGGATTTGATGTCTGCAACACATTCCAATGAAGTTGAGACATTGTTTTACACAGTAACATCCGAACATCACTAGAATTGGGTTTATTTAAACATTATATTTACAATTTACATTACATGTAAATTTTGGGATCATCTGACATCATCCACAGGTTTGCTTTGGCCTCTATGCTGGTTCTATTTTTAGTTGGTGGACTGAACAGAGCTCTGTGAGTTTTTCAAAAATTGGGATTGTTTTATAAACCAACCCTGCTTTAAACTCCTCCACAGCTTCTCCATGACCTGTCAGCTGGGTTCTTTGGTCTTCATGCATTTATACTAACAAGAAATTACTCCCAGGTGGACTACATTTACTAAGTATTTGACACTGGATTTTATTTATGGGTATCAGAGTGAAGAGGGTTAATAAAAAAATAAAAACAGCACACCATAATTAAATTATTTTTGTTCAAATTTTTTACATCATTTACCCTTTTTT
>NW_015118989.1:0-6202 GCF_001443285.1 Poecilia latipinna
ATATATATATATAACTAGATGTGTTCAATACTTTTTCCAAGCCATTTTACATGCCATGCGGAAAAGGTGAAAAGTATGCACTGACAATTTGTATCGGTGCACACAAATTACATAGTAATTTGTACAAACTAATATGGAAATTCGAGTCGATATCGATATCCGGTATCAATATTGCCACTATGATAGATAACTGATATTTACCAATATCGTATATTATTTTACTACCATTTTGACACCTTTTTCAAACACGACCACACCGCTGTCTTCGCCACAGCTTTATTGCTGATACAGATTTGTTACAAAATGACTAGCATTGACCTATATCAATGTTATTGCCGATATATCGCACATTCATTTGGGACAATTGCTTTGATATTTGTGGATTTTGTTTTTCTTACATGCTTTTAAAACCTAACATTGTGATTTGAAATGAACCAAGATAAGAGATTACAATGTGTCAACTACATATCATGGTCCTTGAGTCTTAAAGATCTCCATAAGCTGGCAGATATTCATAGTAGTTGATTTTAGCCAAAACAAACAAAAAAAAGTCATTTGTTTTCTACTCCAAGATGCTTAAACAGGCATAACTGTAATAACGTCATTATCATCCAATGTAATTTTTGTGTAGTTTTTGTGAAGGCTTGCACAACGAGTTTATGTTTAATATGGACGTAATCTAGCATCCGTTGCGTTCCTGGAATTTTAAATGATTTAGTTGCTCCATCCATTTAGGTTTACAGATTTTCAGACTGAATTACATTTCACACTAGCACAGTAGTCAAACTGCAATTATACAGAGAAACAAGTCCAAGTGACAGTGAGAGATGAGGCAGAAAAAAAAAAACATGAGATGTTTGTGTCTAGCTGTGAGCATCAATGGGATTGATTATTATCTCCCAGAGTCTGGCAGAGTTTGAGCTACAAGTTTAACTCCAGAGAGTTACAAACAAACGCAAGTCCCAATGAATAAATAACAGATTTTAGCTCCCCCTCTCTTTTAATATGTATGATGAAATAAAGAGTAACAGACTGTACAAGGAAGAACTTTGTGAGTCATTGTTGAAGCAATCACCAGAACCAACATTCACATAATACTCCAAAGTGACGCAAAGTCTACAGCAGGGTTTAGTTTCAAGAGGGAAGAAGTATCATTTTTGACAAACTGCCCAGAATTGGTTTTTCCCTGAGACCATCCAAGTTAAATCCGTCTGAATAATAACGCTGTCTGTTTCTTTGTGTGTCATGCATTGCGAAAATATTTTTTTCTTTTTGTCCAATTTGTTGGAAAGCTTAAATTCTTGTCACCAAATTTAAAAACGAGAGCCTTGCAAGTGAAAATGCATTGCGCCAGGCTCTCTTTAAAGCCTTGTTTCTGTCAGTGAAATGCATTTTATAACTGAGGATGTAGGGTTTGTTGTTACCACTTTCATACTTCAACTCCATTGAACAACACTTCTGTAAATGTTTGGGAGCTGGAGAAATCAATATCTGCACTTCTAAAGGCAAAAATGTTCTCACTGTTTAAAGATTTCCTCCACTGAACATAACAGCTTTTGTATTTTTTATGTTTCTATTTTCACATAATGCAGCGCTGCTTTCTGTGTGTGATGGGTAGGCACTGATCTCAAGGTTGTTTAGTTCTCGTCACAAACACCAGCTTATTTTACTTTTTGCTTGAACTCTTCTTTGAAAGACATGAAAACCACCCATCCTTTGTGCACACATGCAACTGCATATTGCCAAACAATGTTGGTTTTGTTCATGACATACACTGTCAGATGGTCCTCGTCTTCTCGGCTATGCAGCTACGATTTAGATCAACAATGCTCACAAGACAATTTTAAAGGAGCCCAACATGGAATATCCCATCATTCTTTTCATAAAATGATCAAAATGTGATATTTTATTTTCCCAACAATTCCTCACCCTATTGTATTTCAATACTATGCATTTCTCATCCAGGCTGCCTGTAAAACCCATCTCTGCCTCTTTTATACACTCCTAATTCCTATATATGATTGTTGTGGGGGGTGTTGATACTTTCTTCAAGTGGTCAACGAACAAAAGGTATTGTCAACTGTAGACCAGTCAACATTTAATCACAGAGTCTAACATATAGCAGACCAGACCAGAAAGCATGAATTAGACCAGAGGTTCCCAAGCCTGCCATTGCAGGGGAGGCGAGGGAAACAGTCTGGATTAAAAAAAACCCAAAAAAAACATGAACATGGCCAACTCTCTGTTATTCCTATGTCAATTTGATACAATAGGGGCTTNCACACTTCCCATATCTGTGTCCTCTGTCACGTTTANCAGCAGTTAAAACTGTTTAATCCGTTAACATGTCGTAACCTGTTTTTCCGAGCAGCCTTTACACGCAACATGAGCGCTATGATGCTCACGCTGGGTTTACACCTGTGCAGCAGTGAAGGAGACCTGCTGCTGCTGTTCGGAGCTACGCAGGTGTGTGTTGGAGTCATGGCAGCAAACCAGCAAAACGCAAATAACTTTTCAGTTTTTCCCCCAAACTAACTGAGTTGAGTAAAGTTAGCTAAAAGATGACTAGCTAATGTCAATACAGCGCCTTAAGCTTGTTAACAAGTAGCCTGTAGGCTACTGGTGTTGTCTATGTTCAGCTACGATTCATTTTGCCCCCAAAAAAGTTGATTCCCCCCCCTTGTTCATCTGGAGCCCTTGTTCGTAGAACAGGGAGTTCTCTAAGAATCCATCCCCCACTCCCTTCGCTCACACACATCGTTCAACCAGACAGCTATTTGTAAGCCATAGGAGGGACCCAGAAATAGTTTGGAAACCACTGAGTTAGACCTTTACCTCTGTGGCACAATTTCATGTAAGTGTGGTTCCAATTCACCCAACTGCATTGTAAACATGTATCCCATGCTAGGGTAGATTCTTTTTCACATATATTTGGTGAAAGATGTTTTTATTATTATTATTTTTATTCAAACAATGTTTACGATTACATTTTGTGCTTTTATCGAACAACAGCCCATCTGTAGTTTGTGCGGAAATTACCTGGCTAAACATGTTTTCATCCAGGTCGTTTTCAGCCGCTCGACGGCTCTTTGTAGCATCGGTAGGGCACTGCAAGCAGGAGACAGAAAAAACACATTACTGTATACTTTTCACTCTGTCAGGTGACCTTACGAACAGTAACGCCAATAAAATGACAAAGTGGTAGCACAGCATTACATTTTTTTGATAGCAAAGGCCTATTCACTCGCCCTTATGCCAGCAAATCAGCTTATTAGCTGGCGCAAGTTAGCATTGTCCAAATGTCAAATGGATTGGAAAGGGATTGGTGTTGACCTTTGGTTATAAAATAACTACATAAAAGCTAGGAGTCCATTAGATGTCATTGCACAAATAATTACATTAACTTTTTCTTCTGCTAAACTCAAACATCATCTTCTTAGTTATGAGGGTTTGAACTGAAACACAAATATGTTTGCATAGTGAACGGGAAATGATGCAAGGCTGCGAGGTTGACATGCATATAAATCATACAGGTTATGTTTTGTACATCAAGAGAGTAAAATCTTTTTCATTTTTTTCATGCTCAGTAAGACTGGATGTAAAGCTCCTGGCAATATACAGTAAATGTTCAAGTCATGCCAGAGACTGAATTGTATTTAGGCTTGGCCTTTTGCTGGACCGATCTGACGTGGATTAGCTTTGATGCGAACAATTCTGTTCTCAAGTCTCTTGTAGCCTCTCGCAGGATTTTCCTGTGTTTTCCTCCAGCTACCTTCCCATCAACTCTACCTGGCTTCCCTGCCAATTCTGAAGGGAAGCATTCTCACGGAATGACGCTGTCACCTCCATTATTTCACTGTGGAGATGGGCGGAGAAGAATTTGCAAAATGCGATCCCATCAAAGCACCTTCTTCCAACATTTTATGTCCCTTGTGGCAAGGGCAAACTGAAATTCTCATCCCTTTTTTTCCCAAATAGTAAAGTTCTTCTTGTCGTTGTTCAACGAAAGTCACATTTATGGAATGGCTCGCTAAAAATTGTCTTGTTTATATGCTCTATCTTCAAACAGTAGCTTCTCCAGGGTCACTATGGAACTCTTGTCTTGGGCTCTATAATAAGATGAGTTCTCGAGACAATTCGTTGCGCTCGATTTTAGTTAGGAATATCAGAGTTAAAAGAGCAAGATATAAACGACTTTTTACATCCATTAATCATTTCCATTCCTACTTGAGTTTTGTGGTCATAAAATTTCAAAAAGTTCAAAGGAAACCAACATTTTTTGCACGGCCCTGTTAAGTAAGGAAAATGACCAACTGGGTATAATTACAACCAAATGACGCAAATAAAGTGTGGGAATAAAGGAGGCCAGAAACCAGAACACGACAATTGTACAAAATGTGGTTCATGTTCTCCACTGTGCTAGTTGTCTTTAAAAATACTTCATTTGCCACAGGTCTACAATTTTACACACTTGCCTCTGCAGTTCTGAAGCCAAATTTAGCTATTGCTCAGAGGAAGCCCCGCAGCACACGTACAAAGAGCTAAAGTGTAATGGTTTTGTTCTACAAGCCCATGCAATCCATTTTACAGCAGGAAGTCTTCACTGCAGAAGACTTAACTTTCAAACAGCCGAGGGAGCATGTGCCCCGCCCTTTTTGACGTCCGACTCCTTCAATCTCATTTGACATAAGAAAGCACAAACACAAAGGCAACGTAGGTAATAAAACCCCGGAGAATTATGTTGGAAAAAAAGCAGATTAGGAGTTAAAGAGTTTTCAGCTCAAAAACAAACTCCTGAAGTGGATGATTGCCATTCTCCTCATATCTGAGCAGGCTGCCGTTCTGTTAATCAAATGAATCTGTTTCCAATTTAATAAGTCTTTGGAGGTGTGCAAACAAAAACCTAAAGACAGAGAAGAAAGAAATCGAGCGGACGGGCAAGAAACGAGGGAAACGGTGCAGAATATATTATTAAAGCCCTTTGCTGTGGCTGGAAGCAAGATGCCTTAAATTAGATTTGTATTCACAGCAAGAACATGTTTTACAATCAACGCTGATGAGACGTAATTACACAGTATGCAATTATATATATATATGTTCTTGAAATACTCTGTAGAACAAATAGACAACTGTTAAATATTGTGTTATGTGGATAGCAGTCTTGCTGCATCTTCAATATAAGGCAGCCTATTTTTTATATAATTATGACAGAAGCTGGAAGAAAATGCAGCAAGTATAGCAACATGAAGACAAACCATTGGTTATTAACTAGAGCAAACCTCAAGAGCAACCCATAAGTTCCCTTATGGTCTTTCATTTAGATAACACACACTCAGCTTTTTGTGCATCTGCTCACTAGAAGCCTTCCAACACCATAAAGAAGCTTTAACAAGTGCCCAGTGAGCATTTTTTTTCTGGCTAAAACATTGACTGATTTCAGTTCTTCAATATGAACAGCAGAACACATATAAATATTCAGACTCATAACGCATAGGTATAATTTTAAAACGTTTATTTCTGCTTAGTTTATGAGGGCTTACAGCAAATGTTATATTATTGGAAAATCACTAATCCCAATGAAAAGCTTTTCTTAAATAATAAAATGGCATGATCATGGCCTACACAGTCATGTGAAAAGACTGCTGACAGGACAGTTGTTGTCCTCACACCGTCCACAAGAATTGTAAAGCCACAAATGGTCATCAATATAGAAACTGGTGGCGTTCGCAAATACTTTTGCATTATTTCTGCAGGAATATTGGTCTGGAAAAAGTGCACAAGCAGCATGGATGACTCTGGCCGTGAGAGAACTGTAAAGCAAAGCCCATTTTAAAGTTTGGAGGAGGTTCTTAAGGCGTGGACTAGGACAGCGAAAATGGCTCTTTTGTTAAAACCATGATGAATCATCCCCACCTCTAACTTGACCCATAACCCCAAATGTGTCATCCATAAGATCAACAGCAGATTACATGTCTGTCTTGTAGTTTATTAGTTTTATAATCAAATGTGACAAGGAAAAGGACTCAACTTTGTCTTCACGCCACTCAAAAGGCTCCACTAGTGCTTTAGTCATTCGCAATTCTTGTTTTCTCGTTTTTACAGCTAACCTCATGTGGAACCCTTATCACATACTCTAGAGCAGGGGTGCCCAAGTCCAGTCCTCGAGAGCTACCATCCTGGAAGTTTTAGAAGTGTCCTTACT
>NW_015118990.1:0-6174 GCF_001443285.1 Poecilia latipinna
ATAAAAAAAAAAAAAACCAATTTGTGCTAAAACAATAAAAAAAAAATTTTTTAAAAAAAAAAAAAAAAAAAAAAAAAAAAAAAAAAAACCTAAACTGACAATGTGTCTATATGTCAATTAAAGTTCTACCTTCTACCTAAAGACCAAGGCTGCATTTAACTGCACTCCAGGTCTGGCTGACTACTAAAAATTGCTGCCTTAAAAGGCCAACAATTTCATGACACCAGCGATGTCAGTTCACACTCTGCAGTAGTGATGTCTTACTCTTAAGGAAGCTTTTCAACCTTCAGCAGGGACAAATCTATAATTTCATTCTCAGGGAATCAGAAAGTTGTTTTCCTTCATCCCCATCTCCTTTCATCCTATCAGCTGCACCGTGCTAACAGAAAACATCCCGGTTCATGTCAATCACAAGTGTCATGACTAATTACTTAATTACGATGTGTTTAGGCTAAATCAGCCCAATGCTGTGTCGCGTTTAACGCTCAGTTCTTATTACATAGAAAATAACTGTACGCGTTAGCTTAAACGCTAATGTCACTATAATAAATGCATACATGGATACCATAAACTAACACCACCCGCTCGAGACAGCAACAAAGAGACTAAATTTAGTTGGCAGCAGTTTGTTTCCGTTTATCTCGGTTTTCTGTACTTCAGTCCTGCTACCGTATATTAGCTGTGTACATTAGCAGCTGAGTGCTAACCAGCAGTCGGCTAACTAAAGCTAGCTGTTTGTTTACAGGCTAGGCTTCTGCTGCACTCTGTGAACTGCAGCGACCGGAAGCGTCTTCGTGTAGCCGTTCTCCTGTATTTAAACAGCTTACATCTGCTCCATATTTCGATATTAATCCCTTCTGGTTTTCCGTCCTTTGTTAATGCTGTTAGAGGCTTTTGTGTCGAACGTTAACAGCTGCTATATTCCTCTGTCAGAACTGCTCCTTCCTAATTCCTGCACGGTTTCCTCTGGTTGTCCTGGCCTTTTAAAACCCGTCTGTCGCCTTCGAATGACACCGACATCCTTCTTATTTTTCTAGTAGGTCTTTCGCGAAAGCTCCGAGTCCGTATCCGTCTGCCGGGGGAAGATGGCTCACCTTTTTTTTCAGCTCTTCCTCCATCAGCTGATCCCAGCTTCCGGCTGCCAGCTAAACCCTGTAACCTACATTCACACAGAGTGATGCTGAAAAGAAAAGAGGAGAGGAGGCTTTATGCGGAGTTAAACTTCATCCAGAAACTTAAAACCTCCTTAGAAAATAACACAATATGTTTCGCCACCCTTTGTTTATTAAATGTTATTGTTTTCGGCTTATTTTTTCTTCTTCTATGTTTATACAGAAGGAATTTCATGTATCAGAAATGTGTGTTTCATTATCATCTTAGTGCAGTTTTGTGGTGGGGGGTGTTCTCTTCTTTATTTCAGCATTTTCAAGCTCACTGATACATTTCGAATACTTTTTTCAGTTCATTTTATAATTTCTAACAATGAGGCTGATAAATTACTATTATTGTTGTGCATTCAATACACATAATGCTCTTCTTCTTGATTCCACATTTTTATTTTAAACCAAATATTCGAATACAAAAGTAATGGCCTAATAATGACACTGCCATGACCAAATTGTTATTTTGCATAAAATATAGATTTTTTTTACATAATTAACATTATTTTGCATTTCTGACTGGAATACATTATTTTATGCCTCATGACTAAATTATTTCATGTTCAAATCATGTTAATGTGTCTTAAATTACATATTTTGAATTAAAATAGAACATGTCTAATTAACAAGAGATCTGACGACCCTCTCCAGAACCTTCGCGACCCCCCACATTGAAGACATTTGTTCTAAAGAAATAAGCCAGTCTCTCACTAAGTGTTGAAATTTCCAGATTTATTTGAAATCAACCAGTTTTCATCCTGTCAGACTTCGTTCCGCTCTGTTGCTAGGCAGACAAGTAGGCTTTCTCGGCTCAGTGATTGGTTTGTCAAACCAACCAATCATGTCATTCCTCTAAGTGAGCGGGCTTTGCAAGCAGAGGGTTTATGACAGATTCATAATTGCCCACATGAATTATGCAAAAGAGCCCGCATGTTCTGCTTGCGATTTGAAAATGGTATTGACCTGAGTAGATAAACTGTAATATTGGAATGCCATACTTTTTGGTTGAGATGAAGACAATGATCCAACGAAAATTGCCCCAACCCCCTTATTTCTATTATTTTCATTTACATGAAAATATTCTAATTACAATCTTTGTTTACACAGTAACGGTACACATCGAAAAGGTGTAATGCCCTCGCCACGTCGCTAGGTTCTTTGAAACTAAGTTCGCATGTGTAAAATAAAAATAAATTTTAAAAGAGCAGCTGTTATGTCGCTTCGCGTTTTCCCATCAGATACTGTTCCCCCAGTATCAGGTCTTATGTTTAAACATACCTTTTACTGTTAAAATTTAACATAGCATTTTGATTTCAATTAGCAGATAAGGAGATGAGAAAATGTCTCATCTATCAGTTCTTTCTTACCCTTGGATTGAACCATGGAGATATTTTGCTGGAGTCAGGCAGGTTGTGCTGTCACCCAAAGTTCTGTGGGACATTTACAGATATAGCTGGACCATCCATACAAGGTTGAGTAAAGACAAAATTGTTGCCAAATTTCTGTATGTATGTCTTTTGTTGGCTTAGCAGCAGTCTTTCCCTAAGGCATAAGTGGCAATTTGCTAGCATAACATATTTAATTACTAACTAGTCTCCAGCTGATATGTGTTTGTTATTGTGTTGCAGTTTCTATGCTCTGTTTAGTGAGTAATGCCTCAAGATGATGCATCTTTATGTGTGTTTGGGTTCTAATCAGTATGTATATTATGCTTTATGTATATTATGCTTTTTAGGAATATATCTGAACTTTTAAAATAAAAATCAAAAACGTTATTCTTGGCCTCTGTCTGATTTTATTCCACTGTACTTTGTACAGTGGTGCAGTTGGTAGCACTGTTGCCTTTCAGCAAGAAGGTCCTGGGTTCAATTCCTGGCCTGGGGTCTTTCTGCATGGAGTTTGCATGTTCTGTGTATGGTGAGTTCTCTCTGGGTACTCTGACTTCCTCCCACAGTCCAAAAACATGACTGTCTGGTTAATTGGTCTCTCCAAAGTCTCCCTAGGTGTGAGTGTAGGATGTTTGTCCTATCTGTCTCTGTGTTGCCCTGACCTGCAAGTCATCAGTCTTAAACTGTGACTAATGAAGCAGTCTTCAAACATTCTCTTTTTCTTGGCTGTCAAGTCGGCTTTGATTCCTTCTATTTAGTCACTTGCAGAATTCTACTCTTTGAACAGTTTTAAGTCTTTCTAAATTCTATACGTATATGTGTAAATATAATTACCCCCAGCAACCCCCGAACTCTTTCTGCTCTTACAACCAGATGATCTGAATGTCAATAGTGCCTGATGCAAACCACCCCCCAGCCCCACACATTTTGATGTACAACCCATGAAGCAGCACGGCTCATCGCGCTTTTATTTTGAAAACCAACACACAAAATGAAGCAGTGGGCGGGGTTGAAGGTTATTGAGGGTTATGGGGGAACTGCGGTTTCCTTCTGCTCTTAAAGGTGACCTTTTAATATGATCCAAAGAGACCTGCAACGAACCTCCGGATCAGATGTCACAAACCTCAAGGCATACTTGAAACCCTAACCCATCGCTATATTGATAGATTCTTTATTTTTTATAAGATTTATTAACGATTCAAACAGAACATAGATGGCACTCAAAATGAGACATACATTATAAAGGACATATCTCCACCAAAAATATGGGAGAAATTAAGAAGATAAATGGGATTATTGTCCTGAAGGTTCAATAATGAAAAAAAGAAGCCTTTGTTTAGACTTCTGTGTTTTCTGCATTGGTCGGTGACGTACAGCACAGCTAGTTGGACACATGGGGGCAGCAATGTTTTGTCTCTACGACTTCTTTGTAGACGAAGAAGACCGCAGAGCAAAATGGCTGCGCCCATGAGTAACGTGGAGGAAATTCGCAGCCGGGTAATCTTGGGAGAATTTGGTGTAAAGAATGTAAGTTGTTTCTGTAACAATGGCAACAACGTTCTTGTTTCTCTGTGTACTGTATGTAGATGTATGGCGTGTGGTTATGTAATGTATGAGTTTGAGCGGCTCCGGTGTGCTGCTGCAGCTGGTACTCCGGTCAGTTAGAGACAACCATTAGAAACACAAAGCATCGGTGTTAACCTGTGCCCTCCCATAAACACGAGTTAAGTAAAATCTAACATTTATTCTGTTAGGTATAACTAGTGGTGGTTTTAATAGATGGGATGCTGGACATTCTAAAATATGTCAAGCTTGACTAAACATCACTAGACGCCATAAATATTTTGGGAAATATATGTGTTGCCATTAAATTTCACCACATGCAGGATTTCCCTCAGTGTATAATAGGCCTGGCTGGACACCAGACTTTACTTGTGCCCCACCAGGCTAAGCGTTGCTTATGTATTTATGTATTTAAAATGTTTGCATTTTTTCAGACTTTATTGTTGGTGTTCAGGTATTAATCTTTCAATAACTCATAATTATCCAGTGATATTTTCAAATTTCTTGTAAACTTTAAACATTTTTTAACTGAAAAACACAGCAGGCTGTTGGATGAATGACTGTTACAGCACACAACCATCAGGCTTAGCAAGTTTTCTGGGGGAAACCTTGTACATCCCTCATTACTGAGAATAGTATGTCTTTCACTGTTGTATCTCACTTCTCATTTGTAATTTTTGTATTGAATAAAACACAATTTCTATGATTATTATTAAAAATATTATAATGAATCTCAATTTGTGTCAGGTTCACACAACAGATTTTCCTGGAAACTACCCAGGCTTTGATGACACATGGGACATGAAGCGATTTCAGAAGGTGAGTTTTATGGTCTGTAAAATAAATCCCATGTTTTAAACCTTTTGCTTTCAGAACCTTTATCCTCAGAGTTGCTGGTGTTCCGAACAGTTCTTAGTGTCGGCTATTGCTTCTCCCCCTGTTCGTCTGCAGAATTTCCGGATTGATGTAGTGCATCTGGATGAGAACAGCATGGAATTTGACATGGTGGGGATCGATGCTGCCATTGCTAACGGCTTCAGGAGAATCTTACTGGCAGAGGTCACATTCCTTCTTTTCAATCAGTCTATTGACACTTTACAAGAATAAATCACTTTGCTTAAAAAAGGCAACAAATAAAGCATTATCTCTGAATGAGAAGTTTGAATATTTGGTGGCATTTGATGATAAACTACTTTATTGTGATTCACACTAAGTCTGTTGAGAATATGAAGAACACAGGTCTTTCCCAAAGTTTAGGTGCCTTTTATGGCTTAAAAAATGAAAATTCAATGTTAAATATCTCAGGAAATAAACCCATGTTTCTCTAATGATTAGAAGCAGAAACTAGCCTAAAGAGCAGCCAACAGGCTGGGAATATGGAAGTCAATCAACTAGCAGCCCAAATGTCAACCAAACCATTACATTCAAATATATCGAGTGTATTTTTATATTGATTTAATTTATTTTATTTTTTTTAATGAACCATGTCTGAAACGTTTATTTTTGCTTCCAGGTGCCCACAATGGCTATAGAGAAAGTGTTCATCTATAACAACACATCTATAGTCCAGGATGAAGTTCTGGCCCACAGGCTGGGCCTCATCCCCATCAAAGCAGACCCTCGTCTGTTTGAGTTCAAGAATACAGGTGAAAGCAACTAAATCAATCCTTGAGAGATGGTAGTGAACTGCATTACCCATTATGCTGATCTGACCTGGGGTATTTGATTTGGACAGCTGCACACCAATCAGGGTTTTCCCCCAGAAAACTTGCTAAGCCCTGTGCTCGGGGCGCCAGGGCAGTCATTTGTCCAGACGGTTGCCATGTTTTTGAGTTAAAAAATATTTAAAGTAGACAATAAATTTTAAAATATTACTTGATAGTTATGCATTTTTGGAAGACTGGAAGATTAATACCTAAACACCAACTATAAAGTCTTAAAAAAGGCAATAATTAAAAAAAGAAAAGCAACATTTTCTTTTTTGCATTTATTTTTTATTTTTTTAGGGGGTGATGTTTTTTTTTTTTCTTTTTTTTTTTTTTTAATTATTTTTTTTTTTTTTT
>NW_015118991.1:0-6147 GCF_001443285.1 Poecilia latipinna
TAACTGGAACATTGATCAATATATTGATGTGGTGATTTTGACGGTGGAATTTGATCATATGGAATGCTTATTGCTTGTTTCATATTTGGTTGTTGTGTTTTATTAAGCCTTGTTGCTGAAATGTGCTAAGCTAATGAATCTGAGTTTGAGCATTAATGCTGTTACTTATGGATAAACATAATTAATCACTAAATTAAATCAGTTTGTTTTGCTACTAAGCAGATAAAATCTTTATTTTGGTGTATGTGTATGATGTGTATGTGTTTGGTGTGCAGGGGACCAGTCTGCTGGTTCTGCTCTGCTGGTTCTGCTGTGCTGGTGCTGGTCCAGTCATCCAGTCATCCTGAATGGGTTTTCTTGCTGCTTATTGGTTTCAATATTGGCTTTTCTCACATCAAATATTTCAGAGATGAATTAATTACGACTTAATGAGGCTGTTAGGCAGGAAGCTGCTCATTTTTTAATTATCAAGAATTTATCCTTCAGATCTCTGACAGATATTTCAGATATTTCAGGCCAGTAGGGGGCGCTATCAAGGTTCAGACCATGTTTTCCCCTCATGAATAAAATCCTCACCAGCTCTTTGAATTTCTCTGCCTCTTTTACAGCCTCGGCTCAGAAATGAATAGATGAATATTATTCCGAGGCAGCTCAGAAAATGAAGCTATTGAACGGAGTGACTTTGTCCTCCAGATGAGTGACGAGCGCTAATCTTCTGCCTGAAGGGCTTCTGTTCAGGGAGCCGATTCTCTTTTCACTGAGAGCATTATTAATATTATCGCCGTAAAAAAAGGAAGAAAAACTGAGGTCAAACCATCTCTAACAGGTCAGCGCACAGAAAGAGCGTTTTTTTAGTATAAACATGACCCCTGATGAAGAGGAGCAGTGATCCAGACCTGCTCAGCACACACATACTGGTTTTCTCAGCATTATGAGGACCAACATCAGAATGCTGCTTTATTGGGACCAAAAGCCTGGAAAGCTGGACTTTGGTCTAAAGGCTTAAGTTCAGATCAGCTGGTTCTTCTGAAAGCAGGCTGTGGATACATGTGAGCTGCAGGCTGGTGGTAGAAAAAGATCGGCTTCTCTCTCACGTTTACAGGACACATCTCAAAACATCAACATGCACAAGAAAGAAACAATTAACTTTGGTCTGCAATATCCTGAGGCTGATGGGCACAGCTGGCACAAACAACATGATGAACCAGTGTGTTAACATTAGCTAAGTAGTGTGCTAACATTAGTTAACTTGAGTGCTAACATTAGCTACTTAGTGTGAAAACATTAGCTGTGCTAATGTTAGCGATCTAGTTTGCTAACCACTAGAGGGCACCATTATTTATAAAGTTAGCTGCACTAACCCTAAAGAACTATTCACAAACATTAATTCTGCTAGCACTAAATCTCTAGACCAACACAGCATTTAGCTGAGGCTACTGCTAAAAGTATCTATAAGTTTTAAACATCAATCCTGAAGGTGTGCAGCTTATCTTTTTCAGGACTGGTAGTAAAATGTTGCTTCATACATTTATGCTTCGCCAGAAATCTGCAGGATATCTAAACTGCTTTCCTTCCTTTTAGCTCAGTGACTCAAACAGTGAGAACTAAAAGCAATGTATCATAAACGTTCATATCTGTCTTCATGGTCTCATTTTTACTGAACCTGTGGACTTTCTCCTGCTGCTTCTGTCAGCAGGTCAGAGTGGTAATTGGGCCAGTCCTGGTTCTGCCGGGTCTTCAGCTCTGGGCCTGACAGACTAGTTGGTCCCCTTAGAGGCAGAGAGAGTTAGCGCTGGATGCTAATTGAATTTCATGGCCGTCTTTGTGGCGACCCGCCACCTTCTGCTACTGTTGCCGTCTCTGTGACTGAAAGAATCAAAGTGTGTTTGTGGAGGGAGGGGGCGATAAATGGCTCTTTTCAGCAGCTGTGTGTGTGTGTGCGGGGGGGGGGAGGAGGAAAAAAGGGGGGGAAATAGAAAAGCCAATATACTGCTGAACAATGGCGCCCCTCCCCCGGCGGTGGCGGGGGGCCACGAAGGATCAAGGCCTTCCAGCCCATGAATTCATGGCTGTTGCTTTCTGGCTGACGAGGCGCGCTGCCTCGTCTTCATCGCTGAAATGAGCAATAAAAGAGGCTCAGGGGGGCAGCAGGGTGGGGGCAAGTGGGGGTAACAGAGTGGTGGGGGGGGATAAGAGTTGGGGAAGATTTAGGGAGACAAGAGAGAAACTTTTGTGGAGATGGAGAGGGAGAGAAAAGGCGAGGAGTGTGGAGAATGGGGAGTGATGGGCGGGTTAATCTGGCATCCATCTGCTGACCCCCCCTCCCTGCTGCCACCACCGGAACATCGCACTAAATGTTCCTGGACAGGGGCCTTTGTCAGTAACACCCCTTGCTCTCACCCCCCTCCACAAAACACTTAATAATGAGATTAAAACTTCAAATAAATGAAGTGTGAGTGAAAGGAGGTGGGGGGCTCCCAGTCCAACCAGTTCATTCACCAGTCTGCTGGTTCGGACCAGGTCTGTGGACCCAAACATCTGCAGGAGGAAATGATCTCTGAGTTCATGAACGTCTGATCTCCAGAACCTTTAACCTGGTTCTGATCTCCAGAACCCAGAACCTTTAGCCTGGTTCTGATCTCCAGAACCCAGAACCTTCAGCCTGGTTCTGATCTCCAGAACCTTTAGCCTGGTTCTGATCTCCAGAAGGAACGCTGTCAACGTTCCTTGGCTGCTAAGTGCTAGCTAGCATGGATACTAGCACATCATGAGAGCAACCTGTCACATGTTGGTCTGGGAATCTGAGACAGGAGTTGTGCTTCAGGGTGCCACCACTAGTTGGCGCCCCATCAGCTGAGACGGCAACTCGGTATTGAAGTGGTTCTGGGGTTGCTGCTGATGCTCTGAATGATTCAGACCCGAGTCCCGGCACGCCGCAGGAAATGCTGTTGGTGTTCAGGTATCATCATCATCATCTTCAAAAACCTCCTGGTTTATCAGCCTGGCTTCCCTCCAGGCTTGTTTTTATGTATAGATGTGGTTCATGTCTGCCTGTAACATTTTCAAACTTCCCGTCAACTTTAGACATTTTTCAGCTGGTAGCACACTGAAGTCAGCGGTTTCCAGATGGTTGGAGGAAGGGGGGCGTCTGGGCCCTGCTCCCAGGCGGTAGAGGGGGTGTCATGCTCTGGGATCAGAGTTATAGTTGACGTACAGATTGTTGTTTCAGAGCTGCATGGATTCCCATGATGGGATGTCTTCAGGTAAATAACTGAGCCGAGGCTGAAGGAGGCGATGGTGATGGTGATAATGATGATGATGACGATGATGATGATGATGATGATGATGATGGCGGTTGTGAGGAGGAGGAAGAGGCCTCATGTTTATGTTGTGGAGCTGAATACAGACAGCCTGATTTCAGCCTCCTGTGAGTCTGATGAAGCTCTGCAGACTCTCGGCTTCCTGCTGGGAGAAAAAACAGAATCTTATCTGGGTTCAATCTGCTGCACTCTGCCTGCCTTCATCAGCCTCCTGCTGGGCTGGACTCGTCCAGAACCAGAACCTTCAACATCCTGTAGAAGGCAGATACCGATGAGCTGAAACTCATCCTGCCGTTTGGTCCTGTTCTTCATTTATTTTCTTTAATGATATAAAATGATCAGAGATGTTCTCTGTTTCCTCCATCAGGCTGTCTGACCCATCAGGGTGTTCTGAGCATGCTCAGTGGACCGGACCAGACCGGATTGCTGTGGATGGGTCCAGGTCTGAGGGACAGCAGGCGGTGCATCCAGAAAATGTCTTAAATCAGTTATTGTGTCAGATACGATCATCTCAGGTCTGAATGTTCTGACATTTAATCTCCTTACTGCCATTTCAAGCAACAGTTAGCATCGGCTTGAGGCTGATGCTAAGTAGAGGCTAGTATCCTTGCTAGCTAGCTAGCTTTTTTGTGTCTGTCATGGATGAAGAGCTTGACATGTGAGGAGCGACAGACTGCAGCGACACATTCATGAACGTCACTGAGCCAACACAACATCGAGAACTTTCAGCACAAATTCATTGTCAGTTACTCCTCCTTGGGCTGCCATCTTATCGTGGTGAAGGGGTTTGAGTGTCCCAGTGATCCTAGGAGCTATGCTGTCTGGGGCTTTATGCCCCTGGTAGGGTCACCCAAGGCAGACAGGTCGTAGGTGAGGAACCAGACAAAGCGCAGCCTGAAGACCCCAATGATGAGGAACAACTTTGGATTTAGTGTTCCCTCGCCTGGACGCGGTCACCGGGGCCCCCTCTGGAGCCAGGCCTGGAGGTGGGGCACGATGGCGAGCGCCTGGTGGCCGGGCTTGCACCCACGGAGCCCGGCCGGGCTCAGCCCGAAGAGAAGACGTGGGTCCCCCTTCCAACGGGCTCACCACCTGTAGGAGGGGCCAAAGGGGTCGGGTGCATTGTGCTACGGGCGGCAGCCGAAGGAGGGGACCCTGGCGGTCTGACCCCCGGCTTCAGAAGTTGGCTCTTGGGACGTGGAATGTCACCTCTCTGGTGGGGAAGGAACCGGAGCTAGTGTGCCAGGCTGCGAGGTTCCGGCTAGAAATAGTCGGCCTCACCTCGACGCATGGCTCTGGTTCTGGAACCAGTCTCCTTGAGAGGGGCTGGACGTACTTTTACTCTGGAGTTGCCCAAGGTGAGAGGCGCCGGGCAGGAGTGGGCATACTTGTTGCCCCCCATCTTGGCGCCTGTACGTTGGGGTTTACCCCGGTGAACGAGAGGGCTCCGCCTACGGGTGGGGGGACGGGTTCTGACTGTTGTCTGTGCTTACGGGCCGAACAGCAGTTCAGATTTCCTACCCTTCTTGGAGTCCTTAGAGGGGGTACTGGAGGGTGCTCCTCCTGGGGCCTCCCTTGTTCTGCTGAGGGACTTCAACGCTCACGTGGGCAATGACAGTGAGACCTGGAGGGGCGTGGTTGGGAGGAATGGCCCCCCCGATCAGAACTCGAGTGGTGTTCTGTTGTTGGACTTCTGTGCTCGTCACGGATTGTCCATCACAAACACCATGTTCAGGCATAAGGGTGTCCATATGTGCACTTGGCACCAGGACCCTCTAGGCCGCAGTTCGATGATCGATTTTGCGATCGTTTCATCGGATCTGCGGCCATATGTCTTGGACACTCGGGTGAAGAGAGGTGCGGAGCTGTCCACTGACCACTACCTGGTGGTGAGTTGGTCCCGGTGGTGGGGGAGGAAGCCGGTCAGACCTGGCAGGCCCAAACGTGTAGTGAGGGTCTGCTGGGAACGTCTGGCAGAGTCCCCTGTGAGACGGAGCTTCAACTCCCATCTCCGGCAGAACTTCGAACACGTTCCGGGGTCTGAATGGACCATGTTCCGTGCCTCCATTGCCGAGGCGGCTTATCGGAGCTGCGGCCGCAAGGTTGCTGGTGCCTGTCGCGGCGGCAACCCTCGAACCCGTTGGTGGACACCTTCGGTGAGGGATGCTGTCAAGCTGAAGAAGGAGTCCTATCGGACCTTTTTGGCCTGTGGGACTCCAGAAGCAGCTGATGGGTACCAGCATGCGGCATGCGGCTAGGGTGGTCACTGAGGCAAAAACCCGGGCGTGGGAGGAGTNCGGAGAGGCCATGGAGAAAGACTTCCGCACGGCTTCGAGGCGATTCTGGTCCACCATCCAGCATCTCAGGAGGGGGAAGCAGTGCAGCACCAACACTGTTTATAGTGGGGATGGTGTGCTGCTGACCTCAACTCGGGACGTTGTGGGCCAGTGGGCGGAATACTTCAAAGACCTCCTCAATCCCACCAACATGCCTTCCATTGAGGGAGCTGAGCCTGAGGACTCTGGGTTGGGCTCTCCAATCTCTGGGGACGAGGTCACCAAGGTGGTCAAAAAGCTCCTCGGTGGCAGGGCCCCAGGGGTGGATGAGATCCGCCCGGAGTTCCTTAAGGCTCTGGATGTTGTAGGGTTGTGTTGGCTCACGCGACTCTGCCATATCGCATGGACATCGGGGGCAGTTCCCCTGGATTTGCAGACTGGGGTGGAGGTTCCCCTGGTCAAAAAGGGGGACCAGTGGGTGTGCTCCAATTACAGAGGGGTCAGACTCTTAAGCCTCCCTGGCAGGTCTATTCAGGGGTCCGGCGGATAGT
>NW_015118991.1:6786-8483 GCF_001443285.1 Poecilia latipinna
AGCGCGATGAGCCGTGCTGCTTCTTGGGTCATAGGTAGTTTGGTTGTACATCAGCTGAGAGTAGCATCTGAGGAGTGTGTCAAAAAGAAATAAAACAATTGCTCCACTTCCAAGACACTCAAAAACATATCCTAATTTCAAACCAGTCAGAAAGATGAAAGAAAAAACAAACAGCAGAGCCGCTTCACAAAACCAGGACAGCAGTTTAAAGCAGGATTTTCCAAATATCCTAGCTTAAAGCTGTATCAGTTACCATGGTGATTTATTCAGTGAAGCTAGCCTGCTCCAAACCAAGGTGACAGCTATGCTAACCACTAGGCTAACAATTATACCACAGATGTTAAACTCCAGTCCTGATGGCCGCTGCCCTGCAGCCTTTAGATGTTTCTCTGTTGAACCACCTGAACAGAATAATCAGGTCATTAAGGCTCTGGAGACCTTGATGTACAGCAGGGGGAGGAAATGAAGTCGTTTTATTCCAGTGTTTTTACCTGTGGCTCATCTAAAGCCTGCAGGACAGCAGAGGACTGGAGTTTGACACCCCTGAGCTGTACTAACAGCCAGGTTTAGTTAAGCCTGCAGCCTCATCTGTTCAGAGCCCTAACCCTGATAAACAAATGTACTGTAGTTAATTCAAGCCATATTAATGATAACGTCCATTACAGACTTTACTGATTCATTTTAACTTGAAATGATGTTTAAATGTAAATTAACTTTAGTTTTGGGTATAATTAAATAAATGCATAATTTAGATCACACTCCATTTAAAACAAATACCTGTTTACATCAAAAACATTTTGTCTGTTTTACATTTTATAAACTCTGTTATAATTTATCTTTGATTTATGTTAAGCTGCCTTTCCAGAGGTAAACAAGAAAATGCCCCTTCAAAACAAAAGCATCACAACTCAAACAGGAAGTTAACCATAGATAAAACAAATTAAAAACAATATGGGCTCACCACCTGTGGGAGGGGCTAAAGGGGTGCATTGTGTTATGGGCGGCAGCCAAGGGAGGGGACCCTGGTGGTCTGATTCTCGGCTGCAGAAGCTGGCTCTTGGGACGTGGAATGTCACCTCTCTGGTGGGGAAGGAGCCGGAGCCGGTGTGTGAGGCTGAGAGGTTCCGGCTAGAAACAGTCGGTCTCACCTCTACGCATGGCTCTGGTTCTGGAACCAGTCTCCTTGAGAGGGGCTGGACGTACTTCCACTCTGGAGTTGCCCACGGTGAGAGGGGCCGGGCAGGAGTGGGCATACTTGTTGCCCCCCATCTCAGTGCCTGTACGTTGGGGTTTACCCCGGTGAACAAGAAAGTAGCCTCCCTCCGCCTATGGGTGGGGGTATGGGTTCTGACTGTTGTCTGTGCTTACGAGCCAAACTGCAATTCAGATTACCCACCCTTCTTGGAGTCCTTAGAGGGGGTACTGGAGAGTGCCCCTCCTGGGGACTCCCTTGTTCTGCTGGGGGACTTCAACACTCACGTGGGCAATGACGGTGAGACCTGGAGGGGCGTGGTTGGGAGGAACGGCCCCCCGATCTGAACTCAAGTGGTGTTCTGTTGTTGGACTTCTGTGCTCATCACGGATTGTCCATCACGAACACCATGTTCAAGTATAAGGGTGTCCATATGTGCACTTGGCACCAGGACACCCTAGGCCGCAGTTTGATGATCGACTTTGTCATCGTTTCATTGGATCTG
>NW_015118992.1:0-6145 GCF_001443285.1 Poecilia latipinna
TTTTCAGCTGGTGTGGTTCGCATTGACACTGCACTGTGTCAAAGGACCCAAACTAATTGAAAAACCTGTTCCCTCCCTTGCCTGTGGTTGTCCAGTTGTCCTTTATTGAAGTTTTAAAAATGACAGTGACTGGAGATGATAAACAGAACTTTAAAACATATTCTGCTTTTCCTTGCCCTCGGTGTCAGCTATATTCTACTTGCAAACCTGCAGACTAACTGAAATTGGAGGAAACTTTCAGTTAGCTTCCAGTGACCTTCCAATAACTTTTACAAGATTTTGTCTGTAGGTATCTATAAAGAATCAGAACAAGAATTACCATAAAAATAAAACTAGAAGAATTTTAGTTTTTCAGGAAATCACAAACACAAAATGTTATGTTTGCCCCAACAATATCTGCACTCCCAAGACACTAAAACAAATATCTTTATTGTCAAATCAGTCTTAATATAAAAGAAAACACAACCTCAGCTGTGTTTTACAACACCAACTTTCAAAGTACAAATCACAACAAATTAAATTGTGTTCAATAGACCCTCTGTGGGTTTGATACAAAGGTTATTGTGACATATTGGCGTACAATACTGCGTTCTAATATTTTTTTAAGCATAATTTATTTGAGTGACCAGACCGGTACAGTTGTAGCGCAACAGCAGATGTCACTAATGAGCAATGAATGTAATGAAGCAATAAGCTGGGAAGCCTAATTGCTTCACGAGGCTTCATTTGACTAACACTAACTGCTAGGGACAAACATCAATTCTCCCTTCTTACACATTTCTCAAAAAAGTATCAACATTATTTTGCAATGAAGATGAAATTCTGGGCTTATTTACCTTAAGACAGCAAAAAATCAGTAGTCACATGATCATGTCACAGGAAACTGCACAGAGCTACTTCTTTCCATTTAGCTTTTTCATCTGCAACAAGCCTGCAAAGTAAGTAAGGTAAGATAGGTAGCTAAGTTAATTTTATTTATATAGCACATTTTCAGCAACAAGGCAATTCAAAGGCCTTTTAAGGACTCCATCTTAACACACAGTGCCCTCTGGTGGCCACCATGAAACCATACTTTTTCACTTGGCTACATAAACAATAAGCAGAAGAATCACTAATCTAAGAAACAAATCCATAATAAATAAACTGACACAAAGAAAAAACCAAAAATGATAAGATATAAGGAAATAAACAATAAGGAAATGATCAAAACGGAAACATAAATCAAACTAAAAGTCCAAATAGCTATGGATCATAGCAGTCTTTTTATTAGGTCCTTATTTTTAAAAGAAAATAAATCAGTTATATGGATGTTCTAGATTGAGTAAATGTAATTTTTGATTAGTACTTTGCATTTTTGTTTCAGGTCAAATAAGCTGACTTCCCTTGTTTTCCACATACATACATAATAAACAGCAGTGAGTCTAGAGCTCCTGGTTGTAAATGCTCCTCTACAGCTAATGATTTGTCTTCCAGGTGGAAGTGTGTACAACATGGCAGCTCTACACTCCATTACATACATTTCATGTGTTTTATAATTCAGCTTCCCCAGCTTTAGGTGTCTTTAGCTGAATTTGGTAAGCCAGCATGCCATTATAATTTTAAGTCTGGTCAGAAATCTAAATTCTTCCACGTCCCTAATTAGTCTGGGCACCCTCAGAGTTTCCAGATGTGCTGTTAGAGCTGGCACAGCTGTGTTTGTGGTTCTGCCAGGATGCCTCTTGTTCCTTCTCTCAGTTTTCTCACATCTAAATACAGTGTTTTGCAAAAGTTCCTCTTTCAGCATCTATTTTGTTCAGAAAGTGTTTTTTGTTGATGTTTTTGCGCTATAAGCTTTACAGCAGCTTAATTCCTGGTAACATGACAGGCGTTATGTCATGTTTATGACGGTGTCATGACAGTCTTATTCACCCCCCTTCAAATAAAGTGTTACCTAATTCCTTAATTAATGCACAAGTTGGATATGTTGTTGCTGTTATGCAGTCATATTTAAAAGAATAGGGTATGTGTTCTGATGAGGGTCATTTGTCAGGTTAAAAGTACCTTTTGAAAATAACATGCTAATAGCAGGTATAGTTCATTACATCTACTAATAAATACAGAGAATATAAATGATATGTAATCACCTGACATCAAAACATTAACAGAGCTGTTTTCAGGGAAACCTTATACACTACTTGCTAAAGTGAGTCCACCTGACTCACTTTCCATTCGTCTTGCTACATCAGTTCAGAGTTCCACCCTCCTTCACTGGAAGTGCAAGTTTTAAAGTGACAAATTGAAGTGAGATGTCTGCACTTGCTAGCTTTTAACCTAAAAATGATCCATAATATAGTTCCACAGTCAGTGTTTTTTATTTAGCATTCATTTGAATTGGTTAGAATTTGGAGTATGAAAGAAGAAATTTAAAAAGTGTATTATAAATGTAGTCACCAATATTAAGGCCACACACTAACATTTAATTGGATATGTTTTTCTTTGATTTGACTTCAAACATTCAAATGATCGCTGATCACAATCTTTCAAGATATTTTTCACATTTCTTCTTCATAGACAACAGTTCCCTCACTATCCTTCCAGCCTTTAATCAAACTTTGGATAATTCTCAACAAAAGTTTAGTCGTTTCTGCATCTCCTTAAATGTTTACTCAGCTTGATACCAGTGATTCCTTCTTAAACAAACATCCTCTCCATAACCACAGGATGTATGGTTACATGGTTGTTTAAGAAACGAGAAGCTATTGTTTGCATCAGTTGGGGTTAAATAACTTGCTACCAGCAGAAAAATAATCTCTCATTGCAGTAATTATCCAATAGGAGGCTTGTACCTATTAGCTTAATTAAATCCAGGTGGGGACTGTACTTAACTTTGATAAAAGGTAAAAATTTAGGTTCCAGTCTAATTCACTTCAGTTTTATTTCAGTAACAGTTTTCTAAATCAGTTGAGATGCTTAGAATTTAGAGGATCCATTTAATCAGACTCTGAATGACTCAAGTTTTGATTTAATAACCCATGCTTAAAGGAGTATATACTGTTAGTGCCCAAGAATAGACTGCTTACGTGTTCAGTACTGTGGAGCACTCTTTTACATCTCACACAATCACAGCTGGGAATGAACCATCATCATGTCATTTCTGTTGACAGGATAATATTTTTGCACGATTTTTGGCAATGAACTGCAAAATTGCAGTTCATTGCTCCTTTATTAAAAAGGGTAATAAATGTTACATGGGTGTTTTTGTGCTGAAGGAGGGCGAGGAAAGGACGGTGCCCCCATCATCACTTTCCCAGAGTGCTCAGGCTTCAATGAAGTGCCAGAGGAAGATTTCCTTAATGTAGTCACCTATCTGACCAGCATACCCAGGTAAATCCACACACAGGAAAACTCATAGACATAATATAAGAATAAACGCCTCATGGATCGCTCTCGCCTGTTGTCGCTGATGAGATTTAGGGCAGCCATCTTGGAACAGTCAACCGCTCCACTCAGCGTTATATGTTTGGCAGGCACAATGACATATCAGCGCATTTAGTCGATTATAATACGCTTCTTTGTTACTGGAAACCTTATACAAACAGTTATCAAAGCTACATTTATAAACAATTGTATTTTTAAAGTATTTTTTAATTGTATTGATACATAGTTCAGCATATTTAAATATGCTTAGTGGGAAAAGTAATAGAATAGGAATAGAATATTCTGATATAGATGTATGATGGGCATTTTACAAAGCACACAGCCGTTCATAATTTATTTAATAAATTATTCAGTAATATCAATACATATTTATATAAATATGCAAACACAAATAAATAATGATTAATAATGATACAAATAAATAATTATTAATACTAAATAATATTAGATACATGTTTATATGTATATGTACATATAAACATGTACAGCCTAATATATATTATTTGTCAGCTGTTTTCCAGCCGACGATTTCTAGTTCAAGAGTGATTCAGCCACTGTCTTTATCACCTGTGTAAACTTTGCTGGTCAATTTTATAACAAGTTTTATAATATATGTTACATTGTCACATTTCTAATGTAGGCTCTTGTGTCAGATAATCTAAGCCAATGTTAGAGATTAATTTTTTTACATTTACGTCTTGTGAGAAATTCTATTCCCCTGTGAAAATCTGTTCCCCATTGCGCGCATTGCAGTCAGAGAGGTGGATCCGGTGGATCCGACCATTTTCACGGTGCTTCTGATCGATTTCTCGGTAAAAACTACTCATATAATCATGTCAATGTTGTAACTTTCAGTTTAATCGGCAGCTATCAAAATAAAATAAATAAATAAATAAATAAATAAATAAATAAATAAATAAACAGGGTCTTGTGTGGAGGCCTTTACGCTGTTTTGTGTTATTTTAAACGCGAAGAGAATCAATCTTTTTTCAACTTTTGTCTCGTAAGCCTGACAAATAAAAGTCAGTCAACAAACACAGGTTTCCAACACGTAGTTTGCATTTATAATTTTTCATTTCTGATACAAGAGAATGGAAGCTGGCTTATAGTAGGGCAGAAAAATAAAGACTTCCTGAAAAGATCAGAGTGTAGACTTTTTGGTAAATCCCATTCTAATGTAAAATATGACAGATTACTGGATTAAGGAAATGTCTAGTATGCTATCACACATAATAATTTTTGAGAATTTGGAAACAGTTGCTTTTTATTTCCCAAAGTTATGGTGGGAGGACAGGAGAGAATGGATATTTCAGCCGCCTGAAATAATCTGTCCCCCCTACATAAAATGGAAAGAAATTAATTAACAGCAAGTCTTTAACTGTGTTCATTCCTCTCATCACCAACAACTAATCCTGTGGATTTGGTGACATTTGATAATTATTTGCCAAAGTTAAAGGAGGGGACCCATATATTTTAGCCACCTGAAATTTTCTGTTTCCCCTCTACTACATGGGAAAAAATTTATTTTGCTGCAAGTCTTAATCTTCCTTTCATAAACAACAGATTATATAAATATGATAACATTTGCTCTTTATTTGCCAAAGTTATGAGGGAAAAACCAAATATTTTAGCCACCTGAAATAATCCGTTCCCCCTCCATTTCATAGGAACAATTTAAATGACCAGCAAGTCTTTAACTGGGTTTATTCCTCCCTTCATCAATAACAAATATTGTAAGTTTCCCCTCATAACTTTGGCAAATAATGAGCAAATGTTTTCAAACTTACTTAGAGGGGGGAACGGAAAATTTCAGGTGGCTAAAATATTTGGTTCCCCTCCTTTAACTTTGGCAAATAATGATCAAATGTCACCAATTGGCGAATAATGATCAAATGTCACCAAATCCACATGATTTTTTTGTTGATGATGAGAGGAATGAATACAGTTAAAGACTTGCTGGTAAATTAATTTGTTTCCATTTTATGTAAGGGGAACAGATTATTTCAGGCGGCTGAAAGAGCTAAAATATTTTGTTCCCCCCTCCTAACTTTGGCAAATAAAGAGCAAATGTTATCAAAACCACAGGATTCGTTGTTGATGATGAGAGGAATGAACACAATCAAAGACTTGCTGGTAAATTAATTTGTTTCCATTTTATGTAGGGGGAACAGATTATTTCAGGTGGCTGAAATATCCATTCTCTCCTTTCCTCCCCCCATAACTTTGCTAAATAAAAAGCAACTGTTTCCAAATTCTCAAAAATTATTATGCATACTAGCTGGGCTGTGCAGAGACCACTAAAAGGGCAAGTGCTAAAAAAAAAGGGCACATCTAACGTATTCTAGGACAAAATATTAGCAAAGCCACACAGCTTTCAGAGTTTAATAAACAATGATAAATTACAAAATTGTGAGATATACAATCAAATTTTGTCTTTACAGAATTACACTATTAAAAATATAAACAAGGGAACAATGCAAGCTTTTAGTGTACTGTAATCTATAAAAAAGAGCTGCCTGTTTGCTACACTTGCAGTGGAGATGAAGATGGTCCATTCAGGAAAGCAGAGCTGCATCAAACTTTAATGTGGAACTGCAGAAAAAAGACAAAAGCAAATAGTGAATTGTTAATGCATGTCACCATGAGAAAAGCCTACTGAGAGTTACTTAAAAAAAACTTGCTTTAAAATTAAAATCACACATTTTTGTCTCATAAAGTAAAAAATTAT
>NW_015118993.1:0-6141 GCF_001443285.1 Poecilia latipinna
CATATCATTTGAGTCATTGATGTTGTCTTTCATTCATGTCATTTCATCTCATTTCATTTCAATTTTGGGGGTAAAAACGGACAGGGCACCCCTATGCCTCTTAGGCGGTGGATCGAAACCACAATGTCCCTCTTACAATCTAATGAAGAACATGTAAAGAAATAAAATTGTTAAAGGATGTTAGGGTTAAAATTAGGAAAAGGAAATTCAACCATCCATGGCATGACTCTTTTTTGTTTTTAGTGGAATAAAATATTTTCCTGCAGACTTGTGAGAGCTTCATCATCTGTAATTACACATCAATCATAAAGTCGGACTATGACACTTTCTGGAACCAAATATTATAATTATTACCTTTATGTTGCTTGTCCTTTATTATTTCTGTATGTTACCTCAGGTCAACGCCATGCCATAGAAGGGTAATGAACTATTAAAGAACAAAGTCTGAAATTTTTGTTAGTTTTTATATATTTTTGTAATCCAAGTTAAAAATAATAAATGTTAAATTTTACGAAAACATAAAATGGATGAAGTGTTAGGAGGATATAATTTTCATCTTTAAAGTAAAAAAGTATTAAACTTATATTCACCAAGTTGTTAGAGTTAACCAAAATGTAAATTGAATAGAATGTTAGGATGATATTTCAAAACTTAATAAAACGTAAAATGAATAAAGTGTTAGGTTAATATTTAAAATGAATAAAATGTAAAATGAATAAAAGGTAGATATTACTTAAAACTTAATAAAGTAAAATTAGAAATGTTAAGGTACTATCCTTTAAAGTCAATGAAGCAATGAGTAATGCGTAAAACAATTTCTTAGTAAGATAATAAACCAAACTTATTGAAATTTCTATGTAATATTTAAAAGTTAATGAACTACAGAAAGGATGCAATGTTAAACAAAATGAAATGGTAAGAAAAGCTTGGAAGTCTGAGTATTGAAAGGCACAGAACAATGAACACATACATAAAACAGCAAACCAATGCAATAAATCTGGATCAAGGGCAGCACAGTCAAAATATACTGATATGAATTAACTATGATGAGGAAACAAGTAAAAATGCTCTCTAAGTAAAATGTACTAATAGTAATAAAATCTAATCATATCAGTCTCTCTATAGTGAGCCCTTTCTACGTCAAATCAGTTTCTGCGTGTGTCCAGATGTAGAGCCGGCGCAGCTCGATAGGAAACCCCGACAGGCCCGCGAGGCTTCAGTGGCGTATCAGCTTTAACTCGGTCCACCAAGCGTGGAAGGCGCCCACAGTCTCACACCCCGGCACACCCAGAAAGGATTGGACTTCATTCTGCAACAGAGAAAACACAACAAAAAGCGAAATCAATGGATTATATAAAGAACATTAAAGTGAATAAAAAAAATGATGTTTTGTCACTAGATACTAGTCCTGCCCTTATACTATAGAAAGCTGGAGTTCAACGGTCGTCTTTCGGTTCTGGGAAAACATTTGATAGGCAGGTGGGGTTCTATCGGTACCGCTGCCCTTCTCTATGTTGGACGTGATGCACTGAACAGCCAAGGACCTCAGGCAGGGAACAGCAGCATCCACAGGTGATGAGGAGAGCAAGGAAGGTTCTTTAAGATTGGCCATCATCTAATTAGTAAACATAATGTTCTTTTTTTTATTTAAAGGCTTCTCCTTGAAGCTGAAGATCAAGTTCTTTTTTGTTTGTTTTTTTCATACTAAGCCAATAGAGCATCAATATATCAGTAACATCTGTTATTTCAGTTCTCCTCTTAATAATAGCAAAATAAATGCTTAAAGTCAGTAACACCTTGTACATTTCAACCTTCAAAAATAACTTTGCTTGTTTTAAGTGTTGGCATATTCATAGGATCAGACAAAATCAGAAACCAAACAAAAAATCATGTAAAAGATCAGATTATGAAATAAATGTGCAAAACTGCCCACAGTCATGTTTTATCAAAGAAATATCATTTGAAATGTATATAAGATTTATCCCTAATAGAAACTTTACCAGAAATCTTAAACCATACATAAATGTTTTGCTTTTGTTATTTTAATTAACTTCAATCAAATAGTCCTCATTTAACAAGAAGTAAACCGCTACACTAAAGGCTTGTAAAATATCATCGATAATGTGAAAAGTTAATGATCCGTGCCAAATCAAGGTCCCTTCTAATATTTTCCATTCATTTAATAAAAGACAACCTTATTTTGTCTGAGACCAAAAACTGCAAATTATGATTATGAGAAATGTTTAGGCATTGGATCAACAATTACACCTAGGACTAGATTCTTTTTTTATTCTGTCAATCCTTTTGACCCCCTTTAATCAGTTCCATAATTGCTAATTTGTAAATCCCAATTTAGACCATTTTTTATGTGAATCCTCATATTTTCTTCCCATTTTAAACCCTCAAAGAGTGATTAGCCTGTTTTTTTTTTGTTTTTTTTTTACAAGAATAAAGTTAACCCTGTCACTCCATATTTAACTGACTTATTTTATTCTCATTATGATTTTAAATCCCATAAGTTCAACAATTTTAACCTTTGAACAACTGGTTCTTTTGAAAACCCATCTGTGAAATATGTATTTAACTGAATTACACTCCTTTGTAGTGTTGATCATATTTATCAATGTTTTTGGCAGTTTTGGGGAGAAGTTTGATACAACTAGATTTATTAAATGATATAATGTTCAGGTTAGACCTTTCTGCATGACTTGGTTAAACAAATAATTTTGAATTATAGCAAGAGAGAAGCAGCAATCTATTCCCTGTTTTTTTTTTTAAAACTCTGTTCTGTAGAAATCTAGTTGACACGTGACATTATTGTTAATTTTAACGTATTCAATTCAGAATATTCAGTATTACTTTAGAAACTCATTCAAATAGTTAAAACATTTGTGAATTTTGATTTAACCTCTTTTATATTTTGCTGAAGCCCAGAACTGAAAAATTTCTCAATAGATTAGATTAACTCAGAATTTGCTTGAATAGAGTAATTCCATGCATCTCCCCCTGTTTCTGTATCAGACACTGTTTAGTGTTTCGGTACAGAAACTCCTAAGAAACCCACGAAAATCAGTTCGCCCAAATTTTCTTTCATTGCTAATTATAACAGTTGGATGTAATTTAACCAGGGTGTTTACACCTCAGTGAAAGAATTTAATAGTTGATTGAAAAAATGTGCAGTAAACCCATAATTTGGTTCAGTAATTTTCCGAAGAGTAGATTTTCCTAAGATTTGAAATGGATTCCAAATAAACTTAAATCATAATTTGAAATAATTGTCCTTATATTTGTAGCCACTGTAATTTGAGGCAACTAGAACTTAAACTAAGTGTGGTTGGATGTGCTTTTGTAAATCAGGAAATTAACAACTGTTACCGTACTTTTATCCTGTTTCAATTGTTGTCCTGCTGGAGGAGAGAAACACATTAGCCAGATGTTGAACAAACAGAGTTATAATCATTCAGGCAGACAATATTTCTGCGAACTGCAGAGAGTTCTAACACCCTGCTGCACCGTTAAACTTATCCTGGGGGTCAAATAGCAGAGGTCAGAGTGCAAAGGCAGTAGATAATGAATTTGCTGTAAATAAACTCAGGTGAGAAAAAGTGGCATCACACAATTCAAAAATTCTAGAAAAATCATTAAGAGCTACAAAGTTTTGTTGGCAGCCATTTTGTCTCCAACCTGTAGACTGAGGGAAATCCCAGGACCAACCATGGCAACAAACAGGACCGCCTCCGAGTCTCAGTCCGACTTTACATGTGATGTTCCATTTGCCCCATCAGAATCTGTCCAGGGCAGCATTCAGTCCCGCTGTGCAGAAAAATCTGGACAAAGTATGTGGCCCCCCTTGTGTGGGAGAGGGAGAGACGGAGAGATACAGCAGATGAATCATTGTTTTCAAACCTCCGTCTCACGTCGGGCAGAAGCTGTTGGTCTTTTCTGCCATAGGAGACCCTCAGAAATGACGCCTGGGTCTCGTTCTTTAGCCAGGTGTTTCCTCAGAGATCACAGTCAAACATCCAATGCGAGATCCTGCAAGCTGCAATCCGCCTTCAGGTGACAACAGGAAAAATCAATCCAACCTCACTGACCTCTGTAGAAGGTGTAAGAATCGTCCAGTAGGTCTTTGTTCTCAAACAGCAGTCCAGCAGAAGATGGCACAATTCATGTGTAGAAAGTGCAAATGTCCAAGTCAGCGTGGCTAAGAACAGCGGAGGCCTGACGCCGAGGCCATGCGATCCCCCATCTCATCACCTCATTGCACGGTTCTGAACCCGCAAAACCCGGCCCCTACGGTCCGTCAGACCACAGGAAGCAGAACTGCTAGAGTAAAACACAAAGTAAATTAAGAAAATAAAAGTGTATGCCACCTTTTTGCTCACATAATTATAAATTAAAGGTCTTTTCTTTAGCTTGTGATGTAAATGAAGAGTTGGCTCTGATTTTTTTTGTTTCCTTTTTTTGTTTCAGTCAGGCTCAGGGTCACTGGAGCAGCTCAGATAAGGTCCACTGCCTCAGTCTCTGAGCTCCAAAGAGAAAGAGAAATAGAAATGCGTTAAGATGATTCACCCTGAGGTTTCAGAATTAACCGATTATGGAATCAACTCCTCTGAAAAATAAAACTCTTAGAAATTATTAAATGTAAACAAAATTTAGTATTTCAGCTACATACACTTTTCATTAATTGGTTATTCAAATGCATATGTAAAATAACTAATTCAATAGTGTCCAATTTTACACAAAAGCATCTTTGTGATAATGCCACACTTTAAGGCAACCAGTAAAATTTCCTTAATAATTTAGGTCAAAAAGAAAACTGTAATCAAATATTCTCCATACCATTAATGAAAATGTTACCATTATCCTGATAATTTTCAAAACTGCTGAGTGTTGTATTTATGTATTGTTAAAAAATTGTTCACATTTTATTTGAATTTTTCCCACGTCCCCTTAGGGGCTCTGTAGAAGTTTATAGTACTTTTCACCTAAATTTTCTTAATGACAACAATTACATCCAACTGTAACTTTATACAATTAAAATTAGAGGTGATGCAGGAAATTCATGAATATTTAAATAAACATGGCATAGATATTGATTGATGCTATTCAATTTTAAATTACCGATTTTAATTTAGTAAGATCTTCTATATGACTCTGTATTTCAGTAATGCCGGAAGGCACAGTATAAGATCTCATTAAATAATCTCACAATATACCAATGTCAAATGAATAAATTCATAATTAACCATATCTATAAATCGACTAGGAACTAGAGTCTCTTTCTTCTCCACCCCCTGTTGATATAATTTAAAAATTTGAAAGCAATTTTGCATGTTACTATTCTCCAAAACTAAAATATTCCAGGGTGTGTCACAAGTTTTCCAAATCTTCTGTCTAGAATTGAAAGTAGACTATGAGATGTTCTAGTTGTAAAGATTTATCAGAAATGTTTTATGTTTCATTTATCATTTCCCCCTTTTGTTTTCTTATGTAAATAGAAAACAAACAAAATATTTTTCAGATCCTCTTTTTTTTTACATATGTCTAAAATGTCCAACTGAAACTGTACTGCAAAGGCCAAAAGTTTTATTTTTTGAAAGAGTTCAGATCAGAATTTGGATTGCTTTCCTAGAAGGCAGTGTCAATGTTTATTTTAGATTGACAAAAGAAAAATTGATCAATTTAGGCAGAGGAGCAAAACATGTAGACAAAGATTCTGCAGTACTGTAAGATGTCTTTGCGTTTCAAATCAAATGTTTTGTTGGACTTGAATTTGTGTATCAATTCAATCAAAATTTAAGGCACACAGATGTTGTGAGCCATTTGTTCCCAATCAGTTTGTTTTTACATAATCAATTATTATCATATCCACTTCAAAAGTTTCATCATGTCCAATTTGTGCCTTTCTACCAAGACACGCATGTGTTTCGAAATCAAGAGTTAGTTCCGTTAGTAAGTTAGTTGGTTTGTTATTAGAAGAAATAAAAACAATAATATTAATAAAAATGAAAAGAAAAGAAAAAAAAATCAAACTAAATGAAGCAGTCTTGTAATAAATGCTGTCTTGTCTTAAACCAAAGCTGAAATGTGATTACTCCTTTTCCAACATTCCCATTTTGAAGTAAGGTAACCGAATTA
>NW_015118994.1:0-6134 GCF_001443285.1 Poecilia latipinna
GTCAAAAGGTCTTGAAACAATATTATCGTCTATCAAAATAAATTTTTAGACAATTAATCGCTCAGCAAAATTTGTTATGGTGACAGGCCTACACATACCTGTACGTTTGTGGGTCAGGAAGTGAAACTTTCACTCAAAATATATCGACAAGACGAAAACGCTCAAGCACCAATTTAACATTACAGTCTAGATGTTCACTAAGACATATTACACCTTGCTCTCTGCTGTCCATTTTATTTTGTTTCTTGTTGTTGTTTTAAATAGTTATTTGAGGAAAAAACAAAACAAAACCGCTGTAAACAAAAGTCAAAATAAGAGCATGAATATTAACATCTAATTTGAATAAGTAAGTCAAAAACCAAACCTTCAACACAGATTTTGAACTTTTTTACATTCTAGTAAATTAGCGTTTATTAGACTAACTTAATTTAAAGAAGCTAAGTGTGCTAAATGTTTCCAGCTAAGATGTTATGTTAAAAATTAGGTTTGCTATTAGCAGAATATTAATTTAACTGACCATCGTCTAGATATCATAATAAGTAAAACACAATAACCTGAAGCTAGCCTGAAAACACAGATTATAATCTAGTTTCATCTGGATTATAATCTGTTCTTCTGCAGCTTCATGGACTGGTGAGGCTGCTGGTCTGAGCTCCTGTCCCTGCTGGTTTCCAGTTTAGTTTTCATACAAACTCTAACTCAGGGGTGTCAAACTCCAGTCCTCTGCTGTCCTGCAGGTTTTAGATGAGCCACAGGGACAAAACACTGGAATGAAACGGCTCCATCACCTCCTCCTGGTGTGAATCAGGTCTCCAGAGCCTTATTAATGACCTAATTATTCTGTTCAGGTGGCTCAGCATTGAGACTGACGCGTGTGCTCTAACTGGACCCATTCCACAGTTAGTGATGTGTTGTAAGTCAGGGTGGGTGGCTCCAGGCCTGGAGGTTTGGTCTCCTGTAACCTGTAGATGTGTCTCCACTTCCACACACCTGAGTCTCCTTACAAGGTCGTCAGCAGGTGAACCTGCTGATTGAAGCGTGTTGGATCAGGGAGACACTAAGCTGCAGGACGCCGGCCCTCCGTTGTTCTAAGTGATGACCTGCATGGCGTTGCGTTGCAGGCGAGCAGCAGCCGTCGCAGGACGATGGTGCGGCGGACATGGCGGCCCTGCTGGTGGATCGGGACGTGGTGAGGCTCACATCTGGCGCAGATTGCTGCATGGAGAAAGTTAAGCTGATTGCAGGCCCAGTTTGATCTGAACATAATCAGTTTGGAGGAAAATCAGCTTAAAGTTTAGAGCAGCGTGCAGACTGTTGGTTCAGGTTTAATCATTAATGCCTCAGCAAACCGACTCGTAATCCAAGTTGTTGTTTGTGCAGCAAATCCTGAACCACATCCTGGACGACGTGGAGTTCTTTGTGACCAAACTGCAGAAGGCGGCCGAGGCGTTCAGCGAGCTGAGCAGGAGGAAGAAGGGCAAGAAGGGCAAGAAGAAAGGGCCGGGAGGTGGCAAATTCAAACATTACTGTATCAATGCAACATATTAGAAATAATTTCAATAAAGATTTTAGACTTTTATTTTGATATACCTTATTTTTTTAAATATATTTGAATTTTGGTTCAAATTTAAAGTTTTTTAATTGTTTGCATTTTGAAAACTATGGAGAATTAGATTTAGTTGATTTTTAAATCCCAACTAAATGTTTTCCATGTTAGTTTTACTAAAGATCAAAATTAGTTATTTTTCATTTTAAAATGTAAACAAAAAAACTTTTTAGACCTTAATTTTAATATCGTTTACTTGGTGCTTTTTTGTATTTTAATTTTAGTTCAACTATTTGTTTCCTAAACTGTCTAATTGTTTTTGTTTTGAGGAAATAACACAAAGAACCAACAATAATTGGCTTTAAGTAAATAAGAGAAAAATACAGCATTCTGACGTGCTGGTGCTCGTGTCGTCCACCAGAGGGCGTCCTGTCCCTCAGGTCCAAGCCTCCCAGTGAAGAAGAGTTTGTGGACTGTCTGCAGAAGTTCAAACATGCCTTCAACCAACTGGTAATTGATTCCAGTCCATTGAAACTGGTTTGGTTCTGATCCAGACTGTAGCCAGAGGTTACTGGTTCTGCAGAACCTTCTGACCGTCTGCTCTGACCCACAGGCGAAGCTGAAGGACCACATTCAGAACCCCAGTGCCGTGGATTTGGTCCATTTCCTGTTTACGCCACTCAGGATGGTGAGTCCAGGAATGACATCACTAACGGTGGGCCTGCTCCAACAGAACCGAGCAGAACTCCAGGGTCTCCCTGTCTCCAGGTGGTCCAGGCGTCCGGTGGTACCGAGCTGGCCCGGAGCGTCCTGGTTCCGCTGCTCAGCAGAGACGCCATCGAGTTCCTTCACGCCGCAGGAACGGCCGAGGAGCGCCACCTGTGGGTGACTCTGGGTGACGGCTGGACCAAGTGCAGGTTAGAACCATGACTCGGTTCTGTTCTATACTGGACCTGGTTCTTTCCAGGTTCTTGGATGTTTCTATATTTGGCTCATATTTCTTCCTGTAGCAGACCAGAGAACAGGATCGATAAATTCCTGGTTCTGGTTCTTCTCAGTATTTCTGTCAGTTTCAGTGAGATTTATTTTATGTTCATATTTGCTTTATGTTCTCAGCAGAAGTTTCTCTCTCATGTTTGTTCAGTCTGAATAATTTACTCTCTTTCCTGATTTCTGTTAAGTAGTTGTTGGAGCCTCTCTGGTCTCTGTCTGTTTCCATGGTTACTGATCTCATGGCGGCCGCTCTGCGTGTTTTCCAGGCTGGAGTGGCCGAAAGACCACTTCTTCCCCCAGGTGGCGCTGCGGTTCCGGGACGGCTGGGAGCCCCCGGTGGTTCCGGCTGTGGCTCCGGGTCGGGAGCAGGAACTCCTGCAGCTGGCCGAGAGCCTGGTGAATGCCGACGCCCGCGGTGCGGCCGACCTGCGGCCGTGTCTGGAGGTCAGTCGATCGGAACCCGCCGGAGGTTATGGTGCCGACGCCCGCTAACGCGCTTCATGTTCTGTGTTTCTGCAGCAGGGGGCGCTGCAGCGGTTTCCTCTGGCTGACGGGTACGCTCTCCATAACTCCGCCTACAAAGGCTTCCAGGTCCTGGACCAGAACACGGCCGTGGCTGCTTTCAAACACGCCGTCAGCCGCCGTGTGGACCGGTAACCGCAGGTCACATGACGCCCTGGAGAACTGGCCCCGCCCCTTGGCAACGCCGCTGCGGCTAGCGCTGCGGCTAGCGCTGCCCCTTCATTAATAAATACATGATGAATCAAAATACGAAAAATATTCTGATGGTTATAATAATCACACTGAACATATTTAAAAATATTGATTAATTTTTATTTACATTTGAAAATTGTAATAATTCTAAATATTTACTGTTTATGTGAAGATAAAGATTAACTGATTAACTTTTCTACACCTAGATTTTAACAGAAAATAACAATTATTAGTTATTCTGACATTTAAGAGTTTATTGGGTTTATTTCTTTAATTGAATGCATTTGTCTTAATTTATAGTTTTTTGGTTAAACTGTAAGTCATTTGTTAAAAATCAAATGTTTTCCTTCATGTATTTATTAATGTTTTAAACTGATGAAGTTTCGTTCTTTCTTTCTTGATTCTGTTCTTCATTTCCTCTTTTCAAACCAGATGATTGGACTTTCCATCTTTAAATCCTTCTGCACTGCAGCAGAAGGTTCTGGGTCAGGTCTGGATCCAGAACCTTCTAAACACAGGGAACATTTCTCCAGGGCGTCAGGCCCATGTTGGGTCTGTTTTGATCCGTTAGCAGACTCTCAGTTGCTCCTGGTATCGGCACTGCTGCAATCCGGTTCTCATCGTGACCCGTTCTGTCCCTCAGGAGTTTGGACGCGCAGATCCGACTGGATCAGAACCTCTTTGCCAAATCAAAGTACGACTTTGTGGCAAGGAACAACACGGAGCTGTCGGTTCTGAAAGACGAACTCCTCGAGGTAAACCGCTAACCGGTTCTGGTTCTGTTCTGGGTCAGAATGAACAGCTTCTTTAGAACACAGAACCAGAACAAACGGGTTCAGGAACCATTTCTAGATCAGGAGTCAGAGCTGATGGGCCCTGGTTCTGTCTGGCAGGTTCTGGATGACCGGAAGCAGTGGTGGAAGGTCCGGAACGGTGCCGGCGCCGCCGGCTACGTGCCAAACAACATCCTGGAACTGACCAGATCCTCGGACCTGACCGGCCGTGGAGACCCGGTCTACAGCCACACCATCCAGGTACCTCACCTTCATCCTCCTCATCATCATCCTCATCATCATCATTATCATCTTCATCCATGTTTCGTTTCTCTTGGCTGAAGCTCATGATGCCAAAGAAGGAGTTTGAGTTGTTTAAGGTAGGAAGAGCCGGACTCCGGTTCTGATGCTCTGGTTCTGATGCTCTGGTTCTGATGCTCCGGTTCTGATGCTCCGGTTCTGATGCTCCGGTTCTGCTTCCTGGTTGCTTTGCTGTGGGTCTCTTAAAGGAACAGTCCCTCATTTCTGGTCATTTGGGTCAGATTCATGTCTTCATCTCTCTGTATCTCAGAACCATCATTAAGGGTCAAACCGGGTCTTTACCCGACCCAGTTATTCTGGTCCTTTTCCAGATTTTCTCCAGAATGTTCAGCTCAGAGTGATGGTGGTTCTGACCCGCTGGGATGATCAGAACATTTTGGGTTTAGCCAGTTTCTCCGTCCGATCATAGTCAGTCTGTGTCCTCTGCTAGATTACTTCCTGTTTTCTGTCCAATCAGAACCCAGTAGATTCAACCTCTGGCTCTGGAGGAACTGGACCTGAAGGTTCTGTGAACTGGCCCACGTGAAGTTGTGACCCACAGCTGGTCATTTCCCATCAGAACCAGTGTAACCAGTTGGTCCAGAGGACCGGTTCTGGTTCTGTATCTGTGCAGATTGTTGGACTGTTCCTTTAATCGGTTGGAGCCTCGGGTTGCTCAGCCTGGCAGAGAAAAACGGGTTTTAGAAAAACTCTTAGCAAATATTTAACTCCAAGCTAAACATTTAGTTTCGAGTTAAATATTTAATTCAAAGGCTAAATATTTAACTTTCTAACCCTATATAGAAAGCTAACTATTTAGCATTTATAAATTAACTTTGTAAAATTAAAAACACAATGTGACTTATGAACCCTGATTTTTTTTCTCTTCTGACTAAATAACCCAAATTATTGCTGTGAGTTTTTGACTGTGACCCTGCAGATGGTTGCTACAGTAGAGTCCCTGCTGGTCAGATTTAGTGAGTTCATGGTGAATAAAACATGTTTTATCTTCTGACCTCCATCTTTGCTCCATTTCACCTCAGCAGCAGTTACTGGGAGAGTTAAACGAGGTAAACCATCATTTCCTCATCGTTTGGGACAATCCCAGAGATCTAATAACTCATTTATCAGAGTTATTAGATCTCTAACAAAATCCTGTTTTTGATTTTAACTTGATCAGGATGTTTCATCTGCTGGTTTTTATTCCTGGACTGGATCAGGCTAAAGCTGAGCAGCTGAGACTTGCTAACAGGAAGTTCTGAGTTTCTGATCCTGATGAATATTATCACATTAAGGTTGTATGAATATGACCAAAGCTGAAAACATTTAATGTGACATCATCCATGTCATGAAAATGAGTAACAATTTAAGGTAATTTGTTTAAAAGGCTCTAAAACTGCGGCCATTTTGAAAAATGTCCTTCCTGAAACTCAAGTGGCTGATGGGAAATCTGAAAAGCATCCAACCTGAATGGTTAGCATGCTAATGTTTATGCTAGTACCTACATATTGTTACAGTGATGAGCTCCAATACGAAGTAGGAATAGTTTCCTCAATTTCAGGTTTTAAGGCGGACCTTTACTGTGACCTTTGAACTTCTGATAAAGCTCCAAACATCAGGAAGAACCAGACACTAAGGCGGTTCTGTTCTCCTCCAGAAACAGACCGCAAAGTCTGACCCACCTCCTGATAAACCTCAGATGTCCGAGGTCCCGTCGCCGCCCGCTCCCAACCGGCTCCCCACTCCGCCACTTCCTCCCCCTGCCGCAGAACCTGGCAAACCGAGCAGCGCCGCGCTCAGCCGCAACA
>NW_015118995.1:0-6124 GCF_001443285.1 Poecilia latipinna
TGGCCCCGAAGAGTGCCATGCAGAACAGTAAGATTTGCTCTCCCCCCCCCCCCCCGTCTCTCTCTTTCAATTTTTCTTTATTTTACTCCTCCTCATCCCTTCTTTTCTTTCCGATCTGGACTCACACCCAGTCACAGTGGTCAGCAGTAACAGGATTATCCAGGGGGAGAGGGAGAGCGTGACGACGAGCCAGTTTGCCGCCAAGAGCCGTCATTATTGAAATACATTCCGGACTCGGAACGAAGCTGCTGGAGCCAAGCTGCTGTCGACTTAATTACCGCGAGAGCACTTTGGACTGTGGCACATTTTAATAATTCCTTCCCCTCTCTCGCCCTCCTGTTTCCGCTCATTGCGTCGGGAGACGTTTGAAAACGGTTGCCCCATGTAGACTCCTTGATTTACTGCTAAGCTGTTCATTTCATTGGATCTTTTTTTTCTATCTTTGTGTTTCACATGGCAGAGATTAAAGTTGTGCTTAGTAGTTTACATATATGTAGCAAATATATCTATGAATTTTATGTGAAATTTGTTTTTTTAACTTTGTGTGTGGACTGGATTTATTTGTTTTAGGGTTCGTTGATTATGCAAAACTTTCCTCCCGTTTTCAACCAAGTTTCAATTCGGAACATTTCAGAACTCTGAGTTATCCATTCAGAACAATGCTTGAGATAATTGTCCCGTTAGATCGTTGAGTTGTTTTCTGACCAAAACCCTCTGGTGAAAGGAAAATTGGCCAGAATGTTGAACAGTATTGGTGCTCAGGAGAAGGATATAGCAATCCTACAGACTCATCAAAACTATTTCTGGAATGAATAAAGCAGAATGTCATCAACAATGTGTAATAGTCGAGTCTGTGCCAGGAAATCTTTGTGTGTTAACCATATAGGTCAAAATATGCTTTGACCCCATATGGTATAGAGATGTGATCAATTCAATTTAATGCACCTATTATTATTATTTTTTAATACTACTGAAACTGTGTTATTTAAAAACTATACTGCATCAATAAAGTCTTGAATGAATATGACCTTAAAGGGACAGTATTATGTAAAATAGACCTGGAGTGTTGCCTTGATTCTTTCATGCCTGCTTGAGAAAGTTTTTAATCTCCCGTGGCAACCATTCAGCTGTGCAAAACGTTTGGGAGAACCGAGCGCCGCCTTCGACGACGAAGCTCCTCTGAACTGAACCGAGCTGCAGGTTCTGAGCTTCTGCTTCACAGAGCAGAGCCCTGCCCCCACGACTCCTCCACTCAGCTCCTTCAGACTAGCCACCATTGATTAGCAAACATCTGATGGAACTGGACATCAGTGTAGGAGCTACTTCACAGTGCGACGCTGATAAAAACGTTAGATGTTTTAAAAACGAGTGACGTTGTGACGACTTCCTGAAGGGAGAGTGTCAGAATGTGCAAGAATTTCTAAAAGAGACAGAGGCCCAATTTCCAATGTCAAGGCGTTAAATTACAAAGTCAAGTTTCTTTTAAGTTACGTTTGAAATATATACAGCATTTTTATAAAAACTGAAGGTAACATAGTTACTTCATTTTGCTATAAAATGCCATTTTGTGACTGGAAAACCCATAATACTGCCCATTTAAGTAAATCTGTGACCCAAAGTGTACGTGCGTGGAAGACAAGCATTATTATTATTTTATTAACAGAGTAGTTACACTAAAGTGCTTTTGTTACAGGTAAATCAATTTTCTTTACAGCACATGCACATTTTAAGAACCCCTGGAGCAGCCGTTTGATCAAAGTACCTCTTTATTCAGGGGGATTATGCCTCCATGTGATAATTTCTTATTGCCCCTTCAACACACACCAGGTTGCACTTTTCCTCATATCACATCATGCTTAACTACCTCTTAGATCAGATGTTCCGACAGGCAAAGTGTCACACTGGTGGCCCCACACGAACTTCCTCCTGAAGCTTTCTACATTTAATGTTCACGACTGCGTTGCGCGAGGCCTCGGCGCTACGACTCGACTCCATGAATAATTTATTGGCTCCTATTCTGCTCAGACAAAACACACTGCCACTGTCACGAGCGTCTGTGGCCAACTACTAACCAACAGGAGCTTCTGATCGGCTCTGTATCACATGATCCCGGGGGTGAGAAATCGCAGTGGTTTGAGATTTGGTAGATAATGTTACTGGTTACAGGTTGGACGGTCCTCAGAGAGGAGCGGGTCAAGATACCCCGGGGAAGTGTGGCTTTAGAGGCAAATGGATAAGGATATAGGAGGAGGGGAAAGCCACAAAACGTGGCAGTGAAGGAGCAGCAGCGGCGGCGGTGGAGTCACGCGAGCAGGAATGCAAATGCCAGCTCTGTGCGGGAAAAACACCAGGGGGTGTGAACACATCACAGGGCAGAATCACCACTTTCATCCACGAGGCTGAATCACACAAACACATGCAGGGACGTTGTCATGTTACAGCGGCTGAGCGCTTCTTTATTTGCATCAAGTGGCGTCATCACACAGGCCAGATATAGTTCATAATTAAAAACGTGTTTTGGAGTCTTTTTGAATATAACTTGAGTAAAGGGGCAGTGTTATGCATTTTTCAGGCACATAGTGACATTTTATAGCACAATCAAGTAACTGTCTTACTTGTTATATAAATTATGTATATGTGTATATATGTGTTTATTATGTGTATGTGTATATTTTTTAAGTCAATATGACTTAAAAAAATGTGGATTTGTACCATATTTTCTGAACTACAGAGCACAGCTCACTAAGCTGCATCCACAAAGTTTTTAAAAAATACTGGAAACGTACATAAAAGCTGCATCATATGAACTTCTTTGTGTTGATTCCATAATGAGGGGATATGAGTTTGAAAACATTTCTCCTTTGTGCCTGCTGCTAACATGTGCTTGTTCTAAATGAAAATCAGCATTTTCTTTGCTGATTTCCATTTTTGACTTACAATGATTCACTTCCTGCTAAAGAGCCCCCTGGTGGTTGAAGAAAAATCCACAGAAAAGTCACACCGGCCTATAAGCCGCATGGTTCAAAGCGTCGGGAAAAAAATAGCGGCTTATAGTCCGAAAAATACGGTAATTTAATGCCTTGAAATTGGGCCTCTGTCTCTTTAAAAGCTCCTGCTGTTTCTGAAGCTCCGCCTTCAGAAAGTCATCACAACATGGCTCACCTATTAACCCTTTAACAACATTTTTACCAGCGTTGCACGGAGACGTAGCTTATATCAGGTTTTCCTAATGCTGCCCCTTCAAGCCCAGCGGTTTGCTTGCAAAATTATGTTTTTTATACCCTCTTAAAAATGTTGGATAAAAGCAAGTATATTTCCATATGGTTCAAAATTCTGATTCAAAAGTGCATTAAAGTTTCAACTGTTTTACTTTGAAGCACTCAGACTGGGTTGGAAAAAATAATCCGTCACTTTGACAACTGGACAAGAGAGATTTGGATTAAATGAATGATCCAGCCTTTCATGGCTTTTATTAATTTACTCCCTGAAGAGTCATTTGCAGTGTTTCCATTGAACATAAAATTAGAAAAATGAATGGAAACGTGGAAACACGGCAATTTTGAAAAAAAGGAAACTCCTGTTTTTTGATCAAATGGTTTTGCATAACGGTTTTTGGGCTGTATTGAAAGTAGTGTGTTTTGCAAAGAGGCTAAATATTTTTTCGCATCACACGAGTCATACGGTCAACCACCAGATGCTACTGCTAGCAAAAAAAAAATGAGGAAGACGACAGGAAGTGGAAGGAGGATGATGGCACGCCATGCTTTTAATTGCATGTCTTATTTAATGGAAACATAGCAATTGTGATACTGTGTTTTTTCAACATTAGCTTAAAAATGACAAAGATTTGCGCACATTTATAATGGAAACGCAGCTAATACCTGGTGGCTATCGCCAATGGTCAATGTACAAGACGTGATACTCACTGGAAAAGCAAACTTCCTGTCTGTCCAAACAGTATGAACTCAGCATTCGGGTTAAATAAATAACCCTAGAGAGCATTAACAAACTCATGCAACACTCTTCTATTGAGATGAATTAAATTTGTACGGCTGAAAGTTTGATGCATTGAGCATTAAACGCACTGGAAGCACAATCAGTGGATTCCCCTTCTTGCCTCCATACGGCAGAGCAGCGGGTCACATATGGTAAGGTAGATTTACCTCATTCTAAGAGGAGCATTTATCTACTATAGAAGTCGTTCGGGATGAGATAAATGATAGCACCTGTGGTCTCCAAGGAAATTAAATAGATTATTTTCTTAGTACAGATGGCACAGGAGCTTCAACTTCTAACTGTGTATTCATGCATTCGCTGCTCGAGATTTATTTTCTTTGTGTCATCTTTTCTTTTTCCAGTTTTTTTTATTTTTTCCTCTTGTTGTCATGGCTCCATCTAAGAAAGGCTAATGCATATCACAGCTTGTGCAATGACAGGCACAAGTTACAGCAGATGAGCGCTGAATTGCGCAAATCCATTTCAAACCTACCTGAACCCAGTACGGCTCTTTCTAGCAACATCTGATTCATTTAGGCTCCTGATATTCTCATATGTTAATACTCTCGTATCTGCATATACACTGCAATTCTATTTGATTGTAGCATTTGTAATGTCTTCCTGTTTGGTTCTGTGTGCCTTCTGCATGGCAGGTAACAGAAAAGTTACAAAAATTAACTGTTTAACTTTAAAGAACAAAAATCCAGACATTTGTTCTTTTTCAGATGTGAAACTGCGTAAATCTAACGCAGAGTGTTTAAAAACACACACTCTCACTGGTACTCTATTTTATATCATGCCCTCCACTCCTCTAGGGAACACACATTTTTTCCACCTCCTGTTGAGAATCTGACCAACTTCATTATTTATCCGTAAAAAGCGATTGTATAAGTTTCTTGCACCGGCTTCCTGCACACACACCTCCCACCTCAAATAAACTATCCACCATCAACTTTGGCAAGGCCCTGAACTCTACAACAGAAAGATTATTCATACTTTGAAAGAAATATACCCTCCCAGTAAATTCCCTCAACTCCTCAGTGCACACAACTTCCACGGAAATTGCCAAAAAGTCAACGTCTGCTTCTCAGACTCTAAAGGTCTCATTCAGCATGGTAAATGTTGAAGTGTGTGACAGAACACCAGAGAGAGACTGAACCAATACGGCCTGTTCAGCCTAAAATATTTCCATTTCAACAGTCTGACCTGAACTTTGAACTAATTCATCTGGAGGGTCTTACAGAACCCCGGGGAGCGCCAACAACCCAGAAGACAGTCATGTGTTAACTAGACCCAGTGGAGCAATAATAACACAACAGCCAAGGATAAACTCAAGAACACACACAGGGAGGCGGGTGGTGGGGGGAGGAGGATGCAATAACGTGCATGCAAAATGCAACACATACAAGTGAAGAATCACATGCGAAGAAGAGGGCGGCGTGTGCAGCTCAGAGGGAAAAACTGCAGACATCCTTAGAACTTAAATAAGCCAAGATGAGACTCGATTGCTACGTATTCTGTTAAATCAGATCTCTGAGCTGTAATCAAGGTTAAATTGAAATAATACAGAAAAATAAATAGCTATTTTTGATGCCGTCTTCTTGTCCATGAATAATTCAGATTCAAGCAGATTCAACTGTTGTCTGTTTTCAGTGATTCGGTATCCGCTGTGTATTCGGCCTGCTGAAACATGTTGTTTATGTCATTCAGTTGGATCCCGTTGAGTTGGTTGGAGGTTTGCTCTCAGCATCTTTCACTTCTGACATTCGTTAACCAGCCTCCTGCTCATCTGGCCGCACTTCAGCTGATGTGCCTCTTGGCGAAACGTGAAACGGCAACAATAAAACCTGCGACTGCTTAACGTTAGCAGTTCGAAAAGTGAGCGTGTATGCTTCGATAATAGCGTTTGCACCAAACAAAGAATGGCAGTTGTAGTTTGAACTTCATCACCAAACAATGCAGCTATTTCATTAAGCGGTTCTTCTTTTGCTTCGATCCTGTTTCATTGGATCCACCAAGCAGTTTACGCAGGAAAAAAGACTCATCTCCAAATTCATAAGAGTCTGATGTCAAAATATGTATCTAAGTAAACAGAGAGATTGGAGATTACACACCTAAAAACTACACT
>NW_015118996.1:0-6120 GCF_001443285.1 Poecilia latipinna
AAAGAACCCAAAAAGCTGGTTTTGGAATGTTGATTTTTAACGGCACTTTGGCACAAAGTTTTAAATTTAAAAAAAAAAAAAAAAAAAAAAAAAAAAAAATCAGTTTTTGTTACAATCTTCTTATAGTGTAAAAATTATTTAATTTCTCCTCTGTGAAATCTCTCATTTGAACTAAAACTTTCACAGTTACACATTTTCTGAGTTTGCAGTAATGCTGCATATTGCATATATATCAATTGTCCTTATGAGTGCAGCTCATTTAGCATCCATTAGTGTTGCACATTTCCAATGACTTTGGAGTGAATTTGCTGCTTAACCATGCCCACCACAAAACAATGTTTTATGCTTTGTTAGTCATATTTAACACTTTGTTTTCATTGCATTGTGGACTGCACTCTGCGCTTGTGCTCTGGATTTCAGTTTAGCCCTGATTGGAAAAAACAAGATGTTTTTTTGTTTTTTTTTATCTAACATTGTTATGAAGTTTTGCATCTTTCTGTCTTTGCAAACCAAGCAGCTCTGTTACATCTTGATCTTGTGATAGATAATGAGAAATATTTGACTTACTGTCTTGCTTTAATGAGAGTTTGCACTCTTTGTCCCTAACTTTGTGTTTTGATGGCTTCATACGCCCTTGGGAAGATGCTAAAAATATCACAATTGTAACAAGCCGGATGCTTGTTTAACTCCTGTTAGGAAGAGAGGAAGTTTATTAAGGTACTTGTTTTGCCATCTGAGGTCATTTATATGCAAACTTTGTTGTTTAAAACAATGCCAATTATAATTTTTTTTCAAGGCAACTCATCTAAAAGTGTTGCTTGCTTGTCTCTGTTATTAGTTTGCATGTTTATTTTTTCCATGCACCAATTTTGAGGCTAGTAGATGTGCATCAAAGCTAGCAATCTTTATGCAGATTACTTAAATAAAAGTGTCAAAAAGGTTCTGGTGTTTTCCTTCAGGTGTGCAATGTCCTTCCAAGGGAGCAGTGGTGCAAACTGGAGATGGAGCAGAGTTCAGGACCCACGCTACAGGGCGCAGAGACAAGTTGGCCGTATGTTCTAATGCTGGAGCTGGGAACCTTCATTGTGGACATAATGGTGAAGAATCTTAAAATTAACAGTGACATCCTGAACCCCGCCTATGACAAAAAGCTCATCCCCATCCTCTACCACATGTATACCTTCCGCAGCACCAGACAGGTACAGACCCACTTTGTTATGTGCAGCCTCTCTGATGTAATTGTACCTTACTTGAAATTTACTTGGGCAAGCTTCACAAAGTATCAACTCCACTCTTTTCACAAAAAAAAGAGAGAACTTTCTTGTAGCTGCAAACTTTCTGCATAATCTGCATTTAAAGACAGTTACAGCATTGATGTTTGTAATGCAATTTTAACTTTTCAAAACCAAAGAAAATGCAGAACATCATTTTGATTTGTGAGGTTGGGGGGGGCGGGTGGAGGATGAGTCAGTCTTACACAAAGCAGAACACCACTGGATTCGAAACATGTTGGTTGTTTTCCACACAGAACTTTAGATGAACGTCCAAGGGACTGTGGAAATGTGCACAGCCTGACGCCAACGGTTATCGGTCACCCTTAGTGGTTAAACTAGGAATTGTGTTTGTCGTTATTAGAGGATACCGCAAATGCGGCAGTATGAAGAAAATTTTATATATATATTTTTTTTAGAGACTAAGAGCATTTACTGACCCACTGTGATGATTTTAGATTTCCAAAGGAATCATGTTGAAATTATGCTGAGAACCACAACCTGTCTTGGAGTGCGGCGCTGCAACGAGCTGTAACCATAAAGCTGCTGGACACGCACTCGACTTTTTAGCAGGATGCCAAAAACTGATCAGGTCTGTGCTAGCTGACCCTGAGCCAGTAACCTGACAGTGGAAGTATCTGCCTAGGTTTATAGATTTTTCAAGCTGCAGTATGTAACATTTATAAAAAAAATAAATAAATAAAATGTTGTGATACTCATAGATGTCACTATGTTGTGATAGGTAATGAGAAATACAAAGGAAATCTGTTTGGATTTATACATTCACAGTGTCAAACATCTGAATTTGTGTGCTGACAGCTTTCTTGATTCATGCTATGCTAGTCGTTATCTGTTGGAAATTGATTAAAAAAACGTATAGGTAGGTTCTTAAGGGTTTGTGCCACCCTCATTTACATGCTGCGCAGGGTATAGAGCCACATGAACCTTTTTAAAAAATCACTACTGTTTAGGTGCAGATGTTTGGGATTCTTATTTTAGTGACTCAGAGTAAAAGTTAAAGAAGTTTTTGAAAACTTGTCTGAAAAAGCTCTCCAGAGGATTAAGAATAAAAGAACAAATGAACAAACCTGTTCCATTTTTAGCCCTCCCAATTTGTCAAATTAGCTCCTAAATTAGGGATAATTATACACAATTACATTAAGTAATTGAGAAAGTTATCGGTGAACTAGCTGTACAGCTGACCTTTTCATGAACAAAGAAATAAGGAGTAGAAACAAAAAGAGCAACCTTTAAGAACTTGACCTTCACTTTTGTCACAAAGATTGTTCAGAAAGCCTGTTACCTTGAACACTTGAGCGCCCTTCTATCCAGCATGAAGCTCCTAGGAGGGTGATTTATAAAAACCACTTTCCCCTGGTGGGGAATGGTGGTGGTAGCAGATGAGTAAGATGAATAGGGCCCGGCCTAATCCCTTTTTTTTTCCAGCGTCCCCTTAATTGGCTCGCTGATTTACTGCCGTGGGAGCCTGCAGCAGGCTGAGGTGACCACGCTCGGAGAAGCGGGCAGATGTGTGGGTTGCTGAGCTTGATGCGCTTTGACAGTGAGACATACTCTAGTCAAGTTTAATTCTTGTGTAATTTTCTATTCTTGTAGATTCAGACCCTTTTCTCCACAGTGATTAACCCATCAGGGGGGATCCTAATGATTTTACTGCACAGCGTGAAGGTTTGAGTCATTGGAGTGACGCTGAGGTGTTTCTGTCAGGTTACAGTCAACAAATGAAGCTCTTTTTATTCACTGCTTCACGCATGTTAAGTAAAGTCAGACCCAATATGCATAACAGCAAACCTACTCGAGCCATCTGCTCTAGCAACGACTTCTGACAGATATTTTACATTAAACTTTAAGGGAATATTTATATGAGTAAAATAATTTAAAAATATGGCGTTATGCATTCTTGGAAAGTCTGATAGAACTGTAGGTATTTCCCAGGACTGGATAGATGTGTAAAAGAAAAACCAATTGGTGGCAACAACAATTTGCTAAACTTTTGAGAAGCAATTAAGCCTCAAGCTCTTTTTTAAAATGCTTTTTTTATTTTACTGATTTTTATTTATTTATTTTTCTTTCTATGAGCAACTCAAATATTCCTACATATCAGTTCAGACTCCACTTGCATTTCACATGGTTTTCCCTTCAGGTTGGCTTCATCAAGCCACACCCCATCTTGACACAGATGCAGCAGGAAGCCATGGAGACCACGCTGACCTTTGACTCGTCAGTGATGCCGATGCTGTGCCCTCCGGTGCCGTGGACATCGGAGAAGTTCGGCGCCTACCTGCTCACCCCGGCCAAGCTGATGCGCGCCACGCACGGGGCCACGCAGCACGAGGAACTGCTGGAGAAGTGTCCGAATCTCCACCCGGTTTTTGACTCGCTCAACCAGTTGAGTAATTGCGCCTGGAGGGTCAACAAGCCAATTCTGGACATAATCATCTCGATCTTTAACGACCGGGGCAGCGATAAGCTGGACATCCCTCCGCCTCTGTCAGAAGCCCCTAAAATACCCCACTTCAACCCTCAAGACCCCGACTACACAGCCAGCGAGAAGGCACACATGAAACGAGAGGTGATCAATGCCAAGAAGAAGTGCAGCGAGATGCACAGCCTGCGAATGGACGCTCTTTATAAACTCTCCATTGCCCACCACATGCGGGACAAGCTGTTCTGGTTTCCCCACAACATGGACTTCAGGGGCCGCACCTACCCATGTCCCCCGTATTTCAATCACTTGGGGAGTGATGTGACTCGGGCGACGCTCGTGTTCGCTGAGGGGAAGCCTCTTGGTCCCAAGGGTTTGGACTGGCTGAAGATTCACTTGGTCAACTTGACGGGGCTGAAGAAGAGGAGCTCACTGCAGGGACGTCTGGAATACGCCGACAGCATCATGGAGGACATCCTGGACTCTGCAGATGACCCTCTGAACGTTAGTTCACCTTCATTGTTTTGATCGCCTTCATTGTTTGATCGAAAGTGTGTTAAATTATAATTGGCTCGGTAGAGGGTGTCCGCGCATCTTCAAAAAGTTTTAAATTAATCCATCTAAAAGTAAGTCTTTAAATTGTCTTAGTATTAGATACATAATACACAAAATCAAACAGCAACGGAAAGACAACATTTAAGACCTGTAATTAACATATTGAAGGCCAACTTACTTTTTAAATGAATTTAAGTCTTTCAAATATCTTATATTCATTTGAAAAACAAAAGCTGGTCTTTAATAAGTTAATCACATGTCTTAGTCTTGACAGGACTATTTAGTCTCATATATTTTATCTATTCTTTTTCTTGTGGGACTTTTCTGTCATGCAAAAGCCTGAGTCACTCGGACATCTTCATTAAGTTTTTTGACTCAAAATGTTTGAGGCTACTGCTAACTCACTGCTAGCGAGCTAGCAAGAGTTTTGGGTCTACCACACTGTTGTGGGGTAGACCCAAAAGTTGACCTTTGGGGTCTATTATGGGTCTCAACTGGCAACGTTATTGCCACTTGGCTGGACAAAGTTCATACGTCTCTTCTGAGATATAGGTCTTACATTTCTTTCATAGTGGTCTTAAGTATGAGTTGGTGAAACATGCAGAAACCCTGCTGATAGAGATGTTTTTAAAAAGACTAAATACTCTAATTGTACAACAAACAGTAACCAGTATTTTCTGCATATGTTTATCAAAGCAATCTGTTATGTGTGTGCCTTTTTTTGTCTCTTTTTAGGGCAAAAAATGGTGGATGGAGGCCGATGAGCCATGGCAGGCACTGGCCTGCTGCATGGAGATCGCCAACGCAGTCCGGTCACCGGATCCAACTAAGTTTGTCTCTCACTTTCCTGTTCACCAGGTACTGAGAAAAAAGAAAAAAAAAACTTTTAAAATTACTTGTAGACATTCTAACAGGTGTCTCAAAGGAGGAAATATTATCTTTAGCAAATCTTCCTGTCATTTTATTTTGACAGCTCTACTTGGTGTTGTCGTGTTGGTTATTGCTTGAGGCATAAACAGGGTTAAAAATGCATGTGACTACAGACTGTGAAACTGTTTAATATTATTATTTGTCTTCACTATAAATAAAGGTTGAATGAGTGAGTGAAGGAATGAATACTCAGTCCTTCACTTTTTCTTTTTCAGGACGGCTCCTGCAACGGCCTCCAGCACTACGCAGCTCTTGGCAGAGACGTTATCGGTGCGACTTCAGTCAACCTCATGCCCTGCGAGGTGCCCCAGGATGTGTACAGCGGCGTAGCCCAGCAGGTGAGCAGTGGTGGGCTTTTTGTGCAATTTGCCAGCATTTAGTTCCAGCCTGTACTCTGCAAAAACCTGACGTTACACAACAGGAGACGGGATTTTACGAGGCACGCTGCAGTTGCTCAGTGGTTATTATTCAGATGACTCACTAAGTCCCAAAGTGAGTGACAAGCTGAGCATGGAGAATATTTTTAAGTTTCTAAGTTTAGGTCTTGCATTTAAAAGTGTTTAGTTCCTCTTGCTCTGCATCAAAGTCGAGGGGAGAGAGAAGACACTTTGTTATTCTTTTAAAGTTTATGTGTGTGCATGCATGAAAGCACCCAGGTTGCAGAAACACTTAAATTGGTCCCAGTTGTGACTTTCTGGCATTTCAGAACAACAGGATTTGAACTGAACCAAGGACAAGCCTCTGCTCCTCTAAGGGCAGTGACTGTAACTTCACACTGAACGCTATAAATTTGAGATTGCTGCAGAACTCTGCTTTGGTGGGCTTTGTCTTCATCTGGGCTTTGCAGTTATTATTCGATTATACTGTTTATGACATCAAGCGTTGAAACAGTAAACGACCACACTGAAATAAATAAATAAA
>NW_015118997.1:0-6120 GCF_001443285.1 Poecilia latipinna
TTTTTTTTTTTTTTTGGGATGAGGGGTTTTGTTGTTTTTTTTTTTCCTGTAAGTTTGGGGTTTGCAAACTCAGCTAAGAGCACCATTTTTTTTACATGAGGCAACAATAGTTATGTATTTTCAATTTTTTTTTTTTTTTTTACATTATTTGTTCCCTCTGTTTATAACTTAAAGGCTGTTGCTACCTGGTGTAGATCAGTCAGGATGAAAGCACCATGTGATATACAGCACCCTCCACACTTATTGCCCGGAACTCCTTTTAAAGACGTCTTAAAATAAACGAATCTCGCTATTCAGACTTAACTATTCTTCCCAGAATCACCAGAACCACATTTATTGGCTCCCCTGATTTCTACATTCTTCACAACAGCTCTTCCTCTTCCTTAAGAGTCGGTTTCTTTCTCTGTCTCACTGTGACGAGACTTGGATCCACATCCAGCCTTTTATGTCTCGGTTTCAGAAATGATTGGGTGACATTTATTTTATAGTAACAGTTTGGGGTAGTAAAATGGATGGCAGACTAGGCTGAGTAAGTCTACTCAAATTAAAGGTAGGATTTTTCAAAGCAAAGTTATTTTGAGGCTCTTTAACATCTTTACCAAGGGTGGAGGCGAAGGGTACAGAGGATGCTGTAGGACTAGTGTGGGTCCAAATTGAAGGAGGCCTGGTGCTGTTTAATCTGAACCTTGCAGGTCAGCCAAATTTACGCTCACTTGCATTTTTGTGGGAACACTGGAATGATACGATGTAGATAGTCAGACTTAACTCGTGTACTTAAAGACAAAAAAACAAGACATTAATAAAGCACTTTTTTTTTTTTGCATCAAGCGTAAAGATTTATTTTGTAAAGATGTTCGTGCTCCATAGTTTATATATACAAGTTCTTGGAAATGCTTGTTGATGTACCTGCAGAAGGGTGAAAACAGAAATGACAAATCAGAAGAAGGCAGACGGTTTCAGGATCCATCATTTGTGCGGATTGGATGACATTGTGTCTCTTTGAAGGGTGCGACATGTGTGCCAAACTCCTATGTGCACATTTTGGTTGGTAGTGATGCAACGTTTGAGTGTGCAGACTATTACTAGGGATTTCTTCGAGTAAAGTAGTGTTTTTTTTTTTTTTTTGTTTTTTTTTTTGTTTTTTTGTTATTTTAAGCCAGTAACATTGCTCGACGACGACTACAACAACCACCACAGTAGGGCCCAAAGCGGCCCCCGTGCCAAGCATGTTCCTTTATCACTTGGTTTAATGTGATTGTTGAATCCTTTCTACAGATCCATTTTATCAAAATGTATTTTTGTGACAGTTGCAATTCAAATGTAATTTATGAAATGATGTTTTATTAAAGAATGTAAAACTTGAGTTTGAAGTAGACTAACGAGTTGAAGATGTGTCTCAACTAGATTTCAACTCCTGTGGGATTTTTTTTTTTTTTAGGACCATGAACAAAATCCAGTGTGTTTGCCTTTTTTTTTTAACTTCCTGCTTTATTTTCCCACTGATCCAGCTCTACCTGCACGCATGTGGTGAGAAGGGTTGAATTTTCCCAGAAGCCAAATAAACTGTAGGAACGAGGAAAAGGAGGAATAAAAATAAACAGTAGTGCTCTTTGTGTGGGAGGTGCAGCACAGACACATCCTGCCCTGCTACTTAAAAGCACCTCTCTATCTGAACTCTGAGACCGAGTGTTGCCCATGCACGTCAGCTGTCATCGGGGTTTTTTTTTTTTTTTAGATCTGTAGTATTGCAGAAACATTGATACAGTCATTTCCTCATATCTTTATATTTAACTTAATGAGTAGAAAGAACCAGCCTACATGAAAATAGAGAAGTCGTTATTTTTCTAAATGCAGAAGTTATTTTCTTGCTTAAGAAATAAGTTAATAGCTGAATCACCATTGTGGCTTTAAAATAGATTGCGCCCTCTCTCTCCTCCATTGCATCATGCCCCAACTCCTCGAGTTGGTTTGTACTTGCAAAATCAGATTTCTTATTCAGCTGTATCCAGCTAATGATCAGCCAAAGCCTTCCATGTTTAAAATAATCTGGGTAAAAAGAAAAAGAGGACGACTGGAGCGACGCTGTTAGCAGCACCATGCTTCAATGGCTCCTTTGATCCGAGAAACAAACAGTCTGCTTCTTGTTGCTGGGTTTACTAGTCCCCTGACTGAGCCTCGAGCCGTAAGTCACATTTACTCCACATGTTAAGCTCCCTCTGCTTAGTGGCCATGTTATTTACACTCTGCAGTTGCTTTGGAGCCACACCGAGAGCTGCTGCGAGCTTGGGGTCAGGAGCAAGCCTGTGAACCACTTTGATAATGGTATGCCATCATTCAATACATAATTAGAAGGCAATAGATACAAAGGCATTTCGATATGAAATAAAACTCAGGTATATCCATTACATATACAGTGATGCATTTTATATTTTCGTTCAATTTGTTGATTGCCTTGTAGCTAATGAAAACCCCAAAAATTCAGTTTCCTGAAAATGATATCACATTAAAAGCAATTTAAAAAGATTTTCTTTTAAACAGAAAAACAGTATATGCACTAATACATGGTCAAGGCTCCTTTCGCATGAATTATCACCTCAGTGCAGCATGACATGCAGGCGGTCAGCACTGCAGCAAGTCACAAACAATAATCAGAGCCGGGAGGAGTGTCTTTGAGCAGTCAATTGCGCTAGTGTATGTGCTGCTAAATGTGTTACAAGTGGAAAACAACTTAATGCTACAGGAACATTGTTTATGCAGTGTGATAGGTGGAACTAGGCTGAGCGTCTTTGGCAGGTCCTGTCATTGTGAACCAGTTGTAGTGTAGCAGAGAGGAAGGTGAAAGAGTGAAAGTAAGACCCTCCTTCAGGTTTTGATTGGTTGTTCCTGATCAGGCGGTGTGTTTATTGAGATGACAGCATGTGCGTGGGGGAGAAGACAGAGGAGCCACATCTTTTCAAAGATTATCTACTTCATATTATACTGCCATCACATATGGATAGTTCTAACAAATATATAAAAGTTGCACACCTCTGTTTTCATGAACCTCAAGCAGGTTGGATCCTGTGCCTTTCCGCTACATCTCCAGGCTGTGGTGCCATGTTCATAAAGATGTAGGCGCATCAGTCGATAAATGTCGAAAGTCTTTATTTTGCAAGCGGTTCAAATATGCATTTTGTGGTAGTTTAAATCGAAATGCATCAAAGGAATACATGAGAAAACATAATCTTTAACATGGAGATTGAAACCAAATACAATTTCAAACGTCTTCAACTCCCAGTACTCCAACATGCATAATATATGGTTCCGATAACAAGTGATGCTTTACGTGACTTTACTCTCAATTTGATGAAAAAATATATAGGTCAGTCAGCTACTGTGGGGGAGCATAGATTGTGCATTTTTTACTGTTGGGGAGGATTTAAAAAGATGAAAGCAATTTGTAAGCAGAAAAGGCAAGAGTGCCCTCTAGTGGCAGATATGCGTGGAAGAGACCAGTTATCCTGCATTATTACAGACTGGGACAAGTTACTAAAAAATCATTGAAAAAAGTAGTTTATTTCATAAAAAATTGTTTAATCATCTTAAAGCAACAAGAACGATGACATTTATATATGCGTGTCCAAGGGGAAATAAGTTATGAAAAGTACAAATTAACATAAAACATAAAACTTCTAGGTAAAAACATGAAACAAAACATCTGACAATAATGGTCAAATGTAGTTTTAAAATTATGAAAGTTTCAAAGATGATCTACAAAAAAAATAAACTAAAAGTTGAATCCATGATTCAGAGTTCATCATGTATGGAGGTGAATTCCCTCACTGATATAAAGCCGTCTTTGTCCTCATCCTCATTTTTGAAGATGTCCTCAACCATCACTTCATGATGTGTGTCATTGGGCGAGTAACCGTGTTTCTCAAATTCCTTCTTCAAGAAATGCTTCACCTGAAAATACGAAAAGAAATTAGAAGATAGTTTCCCAACAACGTCGTTTGGTCTCGACACAGAATGGGACAGTCAAAAAGACACACCTCCTGCCTGGAGAGTTTCCAGTCGTCATTGAGATCCATGTCCCGGAAAGTCTCGTGGGACCTGGGACCGTTCTGGATCTCCATGAGCTCGATGTCAAATATCAGGGTGCTGCTCGGAGGAATTTTACCTGTAAACAAACAAGGTTTTTGCTCAGGCAGAAACATCTACTCCTTTAATTTTTCATATATTGTAACAGTACAGCCAAACACCTCCATGTGTTTTATTGTAATTTGATGTGACAAACTATATACTATCTATCTTTCCATCAAGCACTTTGAATTGCCTTGTTGCTGAAAATGTGCTGTATAAATGAAATTACCTTAGCTTACCTTCTGACCAGCTAACCTACTTCTACTGAAGAAAAGCATGATGATGCTACCACCTACGGAAAGGTGTGTTCAGAGTGTTAATGCAGTTCTACCAAACATAGTGTTTTACATGTAAACCAAAAGTATAATATGGATCCTCCAATGCCTTTCTCTCTACAATGGCTTTCTTGGTGCCTCGTAAGTGTACAGCTAATGCTTGTCCTGTCAAAAGCTTTATCCACCTGTGCAGTGGATTGCCGCATGTCTTCCAGAGTTGCAGTGGACTTCATGGCAGCTTCTATGAACACCTGGTTGTTTGCCTGTTTAGGCCTGTTTAGGCAGGTGTCTTGTTAGGTTTGCAGCTGTGCCATACTCTGTTTCAGGTGATACATTAGATAGTACTGCATGAGATGTAAAAAGTTTCAGATATTGTTTCGTAACCTAACCCTCAGTCTCCATGCCGTTTGTTCGCCAATGAATGTTCTCTAATAAACCCTCTGAGTCCCTTGCAGAAAAGCAGGAACTATACTGAGATTAGGTTACGCAGAGATGATTTATTAGCTAAGCGACTTCTGAAGGCAGCTGGTTGCACTGGATTTTAACGGGTAGAAGTGTAAGTACAGATGCCCACAACATTTTTCTGAGTTTCAACTAGAAAAATAATGGCAGATCACCTATCATTTTCTTGCCACTTCCAAATTATATACCTTTGTGTCTGTCAAATACCAATAAAACACACTGGGTATTAGTTTGGAAGACGGTTATGAATATCTTTTCAAGAAGATGTGTATAATGATTTTTTTTTTTGCACTGAATCTGTAATACCTTGACCTTCCTTTCCGTATGCCAGTGATGGAGGGACAGTCAGCTTCCTGCGCTCTCCAGCACACATATTCTGCAGACCCTTGTCCCAACCTTTAAGCACCTCTCGGATCCCAAGAGTGAACCAGACTGGATTTGTGTCCCCATGTTTGCGGCTGCCAAGGTTCAAATGATCAACAAGAGTTTAAAGTCAAGAACACAGAAACTTGATAACAGCTGGATAAATCTCTGCGTTTTCAATAGACTGTGGCATATTATTTCCATGAATCTGTACATCTGAATAGTTAATCAGATTTCACATATCTGAGTAATTTCATCTGAACCTAGTGCAGTAATACAGCAGGAAATACCGAATATTAGCATCTTTTACCTGGAATGGAACATAGTGCCATTGCTCTCCAGGAATCCCTCGTAATGAACAAGAAGCATGTCTCCATACTTTGATTTTCGGTGACACATGAAAGGTTTGTGTATCACCTCAATTTTCACATCGGCTTCTGGGAGTTTCCCTCCAGTTACAAAAACAAACAGTGATGGCAATAAGGAACAAAGAGTAAACAGCATCATGTTTGAAGACAATTGTTAAAGCTTTCGCAAAATATACACAAATAGGCTAGAGGAAAACTCTAAATTAAAAAGCTTTAACTGCTAAAATCCCTTACGTGGCAGCCAAACTTCTGCAGAAGGGTGCGCATCATTTGTCAGCTGCCGAGGCAATTGCTCCTATGGGTGGATGTGGTCGGTACGCCATTGAAACGGTGCATGAGTTGGGGTAAGGACGGTCCAAATTCATCCCTAAAAACTATTTTTGAGTTCTAAATATTTTAAACTGGATTTACACATGTTACACATACATTTGGTCCACTCTCATTTATTCTTTTTATTAAATAAAGCATTTGAAAATATAAGAAATATAATTTATCAGTCATTTTGCACATGTATTGTGCCTGTATGCACA
>NW_015118998.1:0-6089 GCF_001443285.1 Poecilia latipinna
GCCAAGTGCACGCTCCAATGAGGCTGGATCCAAACCATGGGGTTCGATGGCTGTTGCTACTTCTGAGGGACTCAAGCAGGCGAGAGCAGCTTCCTTGTTTGAATTGAATTTGTGAAGCCGTAAGCCTCCCTTTTTACACAACTTTTATGAGGAAGTTTCTTGGCTTCCTCTTCTGATGGGACACTAACTAAGCCATCATCCACATAAAAGTTTTTCTCAATAAATGTGGCTGCTTGAGGATAGTTAGTCTTGTGCTGCTGTGCTAGATGCTTTAGCCAAAAATTGGCACATCCTGGAGATGAAGCAGCTCCAAAGAGATGAACTGCCATCCTGTACTCATGTGGTTCTTTCTCCAAATCTCCTCCTTTCCACCAGAGGAATTTAAGATAATTTCTGGATTCAGGAGTGACAGAAAATTGGTAAAACATTCTTTCTATATCACAAATTATTGCTATGGTCTCTTTCCTGAAGCGACATAGCACTCCTAACAAAGGATTGATTAAATCAGGCCCAGTAAGCAGTGTGTCATTAAGCGAAACACCATGGAATTTGGCTGAACAGTCAAAAACAACTCTTAGCTTATCTGGCTTCCTGGGATGGTAGATGCCATAATGTGAAAGATACCACTCTGTTTCTCCCTCAGATGTTGAAGGGGCAGGCTCTGCATCACCTTTATTTATGGTTTCTTCCATGAATGTTTTGTATTGCTTGTAATATTGTTCGTTGGCCTTTAATTTCCTCTTAAGACACTGCAGGCAAGCTTGGGCTAGTCTTTTGTTGTTTGGTAGGTTAGGCAGACTGCTGCCTTTGAAAGGGAGAGGCATTTCGTAATGCCCGTCATCTTTCTGTGTGATGTTGTTGCTGAGAAACTGTATAAAATTAACATCATCTTGAGACACATATTTATCTTCATAGCTTCTCTCCATGAAATCCGATTCTAAGACCTTTAAAATGTCAGTCGTCGATGGGATTGCTAGCTCCTTTACTGTGAGCCGATGCACAAAGCTTTGACTTCCTTGTCTGTCTAGGTGGGGATTTGATTAGCCTATTACACTCCATCCTAGTTCTGATCTTTGGCAAAGGGTTGGTTTTTGTCACCTGTTATGACTTCTAGTGGAGCTAGGGCAGCTGGACAGTCGTATCCAATGAGAAGCCCTACATCACAGTCTTGAACGGGTGGTAACTTATCTGCCAAGCTTCTGAGATGAGGCCACATCAATGCAGTTTATTTTGTTGGGACATAAGACTTGTCTACTGGGATGAAGTCTCTGCTGTAAGCTTGGTGTAATTGGATGTAACTCTCTGAGTTAAGTCCTCAGACTTGTAGACCATGAACACTCTTGCTAGAAATAATTGTGTCGACAGCAGTCATAGTACTGAGTTTCAACTTTGTTGGATGGAAATCCACATTCAGTCTGTCAATGACATCTTCTAACACAAATGTTGAGTCACTCTGTGTGTCCAGCATTGCATATGTTAGTATTTCTTTGTGCGGCTCTTGTAATGAAGACACAAGTACTGGTACAAAACTGGTGGTGGCAGAAGCATGCTGTGTTGATGTATGGGACACGACTCTGTTTGTTTCTTGACTAGCATGTTCTTCTGTGAAAGTGGAGCTATTTGTTGTTGTTTCCACAGGTCTTTCCATCCTCTCTTCATGTAAGCAGGTTGGATGACGACGTCTGCATATATTACATGTGTGTCGTCTCTTACAATCCTTTGTCACATGACCTTTTCTCAGGCACCCAAAGCAGAGCCGTTTTTCATGTATGAATGTCCTTTTGTCTTCATCACTTTTTGATGCGAAAGTAGGACACCCGGTGATGCCCTGGGCTTCACTTTTACAAACATAGTAAGGTGATTTTGGTTTACAGCTATTTGTATCCTGTGTCCCATGACTGGAACCTTTTTGTAGTGCATTTGTGTTGAAAGTTTTGGCTCTTTTTGGGGTTCTGTCATCTGGAAACTTTAAATTTCCCCCCAACAGGGGTGAGGCGATGGGATTACAGGCTATTTTTGCGTCTTTGCTCAAAAACTCTGTGAAGCATTTAAAATCTGGATAATCACCTGATCCATCAAGTTCCTCTACAACTATTTGACTCCACTTGCGAACAATCCATTCAGGCAATTTTTTGATCAATTTATGGTTCTCTTCACAGTCATTGAGGATAGCTAGTCCCTTGACATGTGGAATTGCTTCTTTGCAGCCTTGGAGGAAGTCAGAAAACTCACGTAGCACAAGTGAGTCATTTGCGTTGATCTTTGGCCATCTTGCAAGCCTGTCGCAGAAGGCTTTCTGTATAATAAACGTGTTTCCATATCTGTCTTGTAAGACTTTCCATGCTTCAATGTATGCACTTTTTGAGTCTCGATAAAATAAACCTTCAACAGCTTTGTGTGCTTCTCCAGCAAGATAATTTCTGAGATAAAACATGTTCTCACTTGCTGGGATGGGCTTTCTGTCAATAAGAGTCATAAATGACATATTCCAATCAGTAAACCTCAAAGGATCTCCGCTAAATATTGTGGGTTCAGGGACTGGCAAGCGAGTCATACTTAATGAGCTTGCGAATGGTTCAGCTAGATTGGATGTTTCTGGATTTATTGTCACCTCAGGAGATGATTAGTAAGGCTGGAACGATGCAGCATCTGCATTTAAGCAGGGTTTAGCTCTAGAGAAGACAGGGTCAGTTCTGTAATTAATATCTTCAATTTCTTCAACATTGTTTTCACAGTGTTCAAATTCCTCATATGCTCTCACACGAGCTGCCGCTACAGCTATTTCCTTTTCTTCTTTTAACCGTTGCAGTTTTGGTCTTTCTTGTTCCAGCTGTTGTTGCATTTCCACTTCCCTTTGCTTCATTTCTGACAGCATTTTTGACTCTTTAAGTTTCCATTCATTTTCTAATTTTTGGAGTTGTGCTTGCTGTGCTTGAATTTCCCTTGTAGCCTTTGATTGCTCCACTTTAGCAGCAAGCTCTGCTTGTGCATCTGCCTTTCTGTTATTAATACTAGATGAACTGGAATGTCTGCTTGAACTCTCTGATGACTTTGATGAGTTTATGGTTTCAGTATGAGTGTGACCAAAGATAGATCCATATTCATCTTTGTTTAATGTTTCTCTTACTCTTTCTTTCTCAAGATGACTATTATAATCTTTATCAATAGCCTCTATACGATTGTTTATAAGGTCACAGATTTCTTTTGTGAGTGTAACACAGGCTTCCATCTTTTTGACAATCTCTGCTGTGGTGTTACTGTTACGTAGAATGGGTTCGTACTGCAGTCTTACAGCATCATACTTTGCTTGAATGCTTTCCTGTAAATCATTGAGTTCTTCTAATGTACAGAGGGCCTTTAGTGTTTTCCTAATTTTTCTTGCTCCCCACTTTCAAGAATCATAAACTTTGTGGAACGCTTTCTCACGTTTTTTGTTCTCTTGGATGTGCATCTCTTGGCCTTTTTCTGTTAATTTTCTTTCTCTGGAACTAGACAGCATGTCAACAGGATTTTCTGTTTTCTCTGTTGGAAGTGACATTTTATTTGCTTTCTGTCTGCTTTGGGTTCACAGAAGACTTTTTAAACTATCCCTTGACACTACGCCAATTCAGTTATGCTGTGAGCTTGTTCTTGTGATTGTCCGTTTTAACTTTATGCTTTATCTTGCCTGTGTGAGATCATTGGTGCGGGAGGAGACAGCTTCGTTCCAGATGGGATGGTGTCAGCTTCACTGCAGAAAGATCTGGTCTCTTGCATTGAGTTTTCACTGTAGCGGCCTCTCAGATTGAACAGCCAGACGCAGGGAGTTTCAAACGGGTGCAATTTAATCTCAACCTTTCTTTCCATTGACACCGTGAAAACTGTAGCATAAAACAAAAGAATACAGAACGGTTGGACATACTCAGCTCTTGTATAAAATCAAAATATCAATATTCAGTTATACACAAAAAATACGTTATGTCCTTTAACTCATTAATATACAGTTTCGTTTATAAACCACGACATTCTACTGTTTCTTAAATAAACCTATAACATTTCTTATTACAAATCACAATTACATATATTTATACCTCATTCTGCTTTCCGAGGGCGCTATTTTAAAGATTTTCTCCGGGTTTCTTTATAATCTAATGTTGTTTCGTCTCGCAGGGTGTTGCTAGGTAACCACAGAATAAACAAAGAAGAAATCTACCGTTCTTTAAATGAAAGCATAAATTAACCACTAGGAGTCACTGTTGGACCAATGAACAAGGAGAATTTTCCAATTAAGCAGTTATTTACACTCCCACCAAATCCTGTTACAATGAATGAACAAAGTAATACATAAAGAGTAAATGAATTGAACAGGATTTTTACTCTACTAAATAATGTAGACTAAATATGGTTGCATAAAATTACCATGAAATAAACAAACTGTACAAAAGTTGTTCATCTTTTCTCATCAATTTTCCAAAAGAAGAACTAAATTCTGAATTGGCCTCTCAATAATTGAAAGTTTAGAAGAAGAATTTGACTTTCGTTCACCGACTTGAACTTTGGCTCAACGGACCAATCCATCACTGCCTTGAACAGTGTCAACTACTCGTCCTAGTTGCCACTGATTTCTCAGAAGGTTATCGTCTTTGATAATGACAATGTCCTCCTTCTTGAGATTGCGTTGAGCTGAGTGCCATTTCTGTCTCATGGAAATGTTCATCAAATATTCCTTTTTCCAGCGACTCCAGAATTGTTCAATGAGATACTGCACTCTCCTCCACCTCTTTGTGGCATATAGGTCCTCTTTGACAAACACTCCAGCGGGAGGGAGAGCAACCTTAGATTTCATCATAATGAGATGGTTTGGTGTTATAGGCTCCAATGCTTGAGGATCATTGATTCCATCCACTGTTAATGGGCAGCTATTGACAATAGCCATGGCTTCATATAACAATGTCCTGAGGGATGCGTCATCAAGTCGGCCTGAACACTGTGTGAAGGTAGCATTCAATACATTTCTGATGGTTCTGATTTGCCTTTCCCATACACCACCTGCATGGCTGGCAGAGAGGGAATTGAAAACAAATTCACACTGTTTATCTGCCAAGAAAACTTCCAGTAACTTGGTGTCACATTGTTTCAGTGCTTGTGTGAACTCGTTCCTGGCACCAACAAAATTAGTGCCTTGATCACAGTGCAGTTGTCGTACAGCTCCTCTAATGCTAATAAAGCATCTCAGTGCATTTATGAATGAGTCAGATGGCAAATCTTCGAGCATTTCAATATGGACAGCTCTAGAGTAGAGACATGTGAAAATTAGGCCATATCTTTTGTACTCTTTGCGGGCTTTCTTTACAATGAAAGGGCCAAAACAGTCCATGCCACTATATGTGAAGGGTGCAGAGGATTCTACACGTTCTTTAGGAAGGTCAGACATTCTCTGCTTTTCTGTTGGTCGCCTAAGTTTTCTGCAAAACACACAATCGTGTATCAGCTTGGCTACCAACTTGCTCCCACCAATGATCCAGAATCCATTGATCCTGAGCTCCATTTGTGTCTGGCCTCGACCTTGATGGTATGTCTTAGCATGGTAGTGTGACACAATCAGCTTAGTAATATGACTGTTGTTGGGTAGTATTACTGGGTGTTTGACTTTCAAACAGAGAGATGACTGCTTCAATCTCCCACCCACGCGGAGAAGCCCTTCAGACCAGATGGGATCAAGACTAAAAAGGGTGCTGGTGTTTGGAATGTTCTTTTCACCTTCTAGTATCTTTACCTCAATTGGGAAGTTTTGTTGTTGAACAATCTTAATCACAGTTTCAGCTGCTCTTTGTACTTCTTCAACAGTTACATGTTCGCTATGTTGTTGCTTTGAGCCTAGTCTCTTGATTCTTGCAATCACCTTGAGAAGTGTTATCCAAGAGGAAAACCAATTCAGGCGTTCGAGGATGTCTTTACTGCTTTTGACTTCAGTTACAAGCACCTGAATTGTCTTTACTTCAGGATCACCGACAAGCAATTCTGTTGGAGTGCTGAGTGTTAAGTGTAACTCATGCTCCCAAAGAAACCTTGGTCCTTGCAACCAGTTTGTTGAATGAATATCTGAAGCA
>NW_015118999.1:0-6074 GCF_001443285.1 Poecilia latipinna
TTTTTTGCTTCTGTTTTTTCACTCAGAGTATAGGTAAAACCACAAGACTTTACACCTCCCCCCCCCCCCCCATCGTCAACAAAAGTTTTCTAAGGTTTCTTTCTCGAAAAACTAAGACTGGCCCCTGACCAGAAAAGGGAACAGTTATGTGGCCCTCGCAGGAAAAAGTTTGAGGACCCCTGGTCTAAGCTATATTTTTGTCTGGTATTGTCTTGATGTTTTTTTCTAAAGACCACAGAAGCAACATCCCTTTTAAATGCAGCATTGTGAGAAAAGATTGAGGGTTTGAAACTGTGACATTACTGAGAAGTCACAGAAACTGATGGGTCTGGTTATTATCTTGCAACTTGTTCAGTCTAAAGCGTTTGTGGGACTCTTGCTGCCACGGCTGATTAGCTGATGCGTATTAAGTGACTAAAATCGAAGATGAGGTCATGACTCCAGCAAAGCAGCACGTATTTATTCTCTCTTCAACAGATAGCGATGCTGATCAAGGAGCAGATTAACTGGGAGAATGCCTCATTTTAATAACCTCCACAATAACCTGCTGACCATCACCAACCAGGATGAACAGAGCTGGATCCAGGAGAGAGCTGAGGCTTAAAATCATTTCATCTGGTTGGTGCTGCACTAAAACCGCCCTCTGGATTTCTGATGTCAGTGACGAGGGAGTCAGTAATTGTGTCTCAGATGAGCTGATGGATGACTGGAGCCATGAAGGCAGACAGAGAGAGTCCATGGCTTCATTGAATGGAAAATAATGCAACAGATCAATTTAATTTATTCTTAAAAAACAAAAAAATGAATAAAAGGAATAATACTAAAGATACAAACTGTTTTAGATTGAAACAGGTGTTGGTCATGTACCTAAGATATGTTCTTCTTTGGTGCTTTGTCATTCTTGCTATTTAATATATTCTTGTGCAAAAATACAGATCACCTGATTTCACTGATTTGTGTTAATGTGCGTACCGTACTTTTAATGTCTTGTCGGATGTGAACGTTTTGAAAACAGATACAACCCACAGTGCTTTATGAAAAGCAAAAAAAAAAAACCTTTTAACTTTATTATGAAGACAATACATGTTTTTACACCACAAACGTCCAGCTGGAGGAGATACTAAAAACGGCCAAACAAAACAGTGGAAATCACATATAGGGTATTTTCATAAAACGCTATTGAAATATAAAAGGAAAATACAATAAAAAGAAATAAAAAAATACCTAGCATGGAAGCTCATACTTAAAATTCATTCACCTGCTCCATTTTTTATAGTGACATTTTGAGATTATAATAATCCAGCACCATCAAGATAAGCATAACATTCATGAATATGTAATAGTTAACTGAAAACGCATGCATTTGTTCGGCTGGTTCATCAGAGTGCTGCAACAGTACAACAAAATCACAATGATTTTAATTAACATCTTAGTTAGGAAAACTCTCCTCTGTTCCATTTCTTACTTCAGATGGCAAACTTTATGGATCTGAAACAAAAAAAGGAACAATAAATGATATGAAGTGTGGAAGGTTTAAGAATAAAACTTTAATACTATGCTGTCATAATCCTGATGGTTTGTTTACAAGTATGCAACCGAGATATGGAGAGAAGACAAGTGTACAGAATGACCAAGGGCCAAAGTGACCTGAAGGCTAAAATAATACAACAGGATCCTTTAAACTCCACCAGAATATTTAATAAGAATAAACAGGAAAACTTCACTCGCTAAGTCTAAATTCACATCAGTGTAGTCAGATTTATTTTCCACATCCTAATGATATTATTATTATTATTATTATTATTATTATTATTATTATTATTATTATTATTATTATTATTATTATTATTACAGAACCTGTAGTAGTCAGCTCTGGTTCTAACGTCCCACATTCAGTGAACTTACCTTTCATTTTGAGCAGGATGCGAGGTTTGACTTTCTTGTCCTCATTCACTCTTTGATCTGAAAGGATTACATTTTTATTTTACTAAAAGTCATTTATTTTAAATACACAGTCATCCTTTATGAATCAGTTTATACTCCTACCATTGACCGGATTTTCTGATTGTCTCATAAACGGCAGAATCACCTACAGGGTGGAAATGAAGACAGTGACAAACCACAATGTCTCTAATTTAGCCTCTAAATGGCTCCAGCATGATTATTATGTTGGATACATGTGTTATGCATATATATTCATTAGTGTGTTTTAGCATTTATTTAGCATAAGACCCATTTATCCAATAAATACTACATTGTGAGGACCCTCTGCTGATTATGGGGCTGAAAGCACGGGCCACATATCAGATGCTGGTTTTGGGTTAGGGGTTCGGTTTAGGACTAAACTGTGAGCTGAGTTTAGGGTTGTACTGAAGAAATGAATGGACGCACATGAATATATAAAGACATTATTATTACAGCGAAAGCAGCAGTGGATTGTTAATAATTATTGAAACTTTAGTGAGGACTGCCCTTGAAGGAGAGACGAGTATATCTGGTTTGGCGTTTCATCCTGTTGATGAGGAGCTGTGCCTGAGGTCTCGGTTCTGTGACACTTAGAAAGCCTGAAATATATAAATATATATATTTACACATTTAATTTAGGAAAACAGTCATTTTGCTTATACATTTTTCAAACTTAAAGATCTTTCCAGCATTACTCTGTAGTAAAATGCAAAAACGAAAGAAAGGTTTGCTTACCTGTTGCGTAAAATTGCTGCAGAAGAGACTGAAAGTTAATATACCACATAAAGAGATTGTGGACAAAAAAATACATAACTTCATACAGAACAAGTAAGATAATGACTGTGTTGACATTCAAGAACAGGCAGAAAACATTTGTAATGTACCGACCCAACACAATGACGAGGAGGACAGTCAGCAGGAAACCAACAACTAGTCCAATAATCAGCGACTCCGGAAGAGAAGAACTTGATGCTGTCAAGAAAATAAAGAATATGTTTCAAAGAGAACATGATTTTTAGATGGCAAAAAGAAAAAAAGAGTTCACATGCATATAAAAGCGTGAGCTTCTTTCATATTATAATCAGACAAGCAGCTTTGTCTTATTGCTGCCTGTTTTTGGTTCTCCTGTAAAAGTCTTTGCAGTAAAATTAAAGTTAAAGCTACAGGCAAAGCAGAAACAGCTAAGAAACAAAACGGAGGCACAAATTAGAGTTACACATTTTTATTCAATGTCAAAGTGGAAGGCGATGAAAAACATTTAAAGTACATTCATAAAACCCACCTTTCACTGCCACCCAGCTCTGTGGAGACGCCTTTCCTGAATGTTCACACCTGTAGAAACCTTCGTCTGAAGCCGACGCTGCAGGGATACTCAGCTCTCCTCTGACTGTGTTCTGGATAAGTTTATCATTTTTGTAGAATCCCACAGTGGACGTGAAGTTCCCTGTCCTCAGTTCGCAGCCAAGAGTGACAGGATCTCCCTCATTAACGGGATGTACAGGACTCACCAGGATTAAATCACCATCTGGAAAATAGCAGACCTTTATGTAAGACGGAGATCATTGTATTAAAAACTATTGAGAATATTTGATAATTTATAATGTACAGTGTCATCTATTTTTTAATTATCTAAAATTTCAAGATGCAAATTTCTTCTTTTACTCAATTACAACATTTCTAAGTTAGGACTATGAACAAGTGAGGAAATATTACAATTTATATTAAATCAAAACAAGAAATAAAGAAAACAAACCATGTATTGTGATGTTAACTGCATTGCTGCACCCCTCTGATTCAGACTCACACCAGTACACTGCAGTAGAGTGCCGGTAAGCTATCATTTCTGTTGTGAATCCATTTACTTTCTCGGAGTAGCTGTATAGTGAAGACCAGGCATAAATTCTGCTAGGAGTCATCACTCTCCACTCAGTAGAGTTTCCTCCACAGTTCAGAGTCACAGACTCAGAGGTGAAGTGTTGCTCTCTGTCAGGACTCACTGAGAGAGACGCTGCTGGATGGGAGACTAAATAAAACATAATAAAAAAATACATATTTGGAGAAAAAAAGCAGTGTCGATGAATTAGTTTTTGTTGTTTTTATTTGGAATTATTTATTTGTTCGCGTCCTTCAGACAGTTTTTGCTTCATTAAGTTTGTTCTTCTTTTGGAACAAGTTTAAACTAAACTGAACATTTGTCACATTGCACATGGGATTATTTTAGGTATTACCAGTGTGTCAAAGTTAAAAATACAAAGCACTGACCTGCAGACCAGACAAACTTTGGTTCACTGTAATCAGTAAAATACTCTGGGTTTCCTCTTCCAGCTCTACATGTAAATCCTGCTGTTTGTGTCTGACCGTGAATCATAAAGGAGTTATTTGCAGTTTCACTGATGCTACCAGGCAGTAGCTCATATCTGTAGCCATTCTCAGACTTATCAGGAACAGCTTTATACCAGTAGATCCTCCAACTTTCAGACTGGTTGTCATAGTTACATCTCAGAGCCACTGAGGCTTCAGGTTTCAGCCATGATGGAGACACAGTGAGGACTGGTTTTGACTCTGTAGGACAGAGAAGTGTTTTTCATAATTAAAAAAATGTTCCAGCTTCTGTAACGTATGATCACAATCTCATAGAAATAAAAGTTGAAAATATTATCAGTAATGACCTTCCTCACAATATTTGCTTTTGGCCAACAGCATTTTTCAACCAAGACAAAAACTGTTGAGATACTTTAAACATATCTGGTCCGATAAAAAATAAAAAAAACTTAAAACATCTAGTCTACTTTTCATGTGTTCACATGTGTTTCTGTGAACTACAGTCACTGTTAGAATCATTCAAATACAAAGCAAAACATGTTCATATATAATAACCTACTGTATATCGTGATGTTGACTGCATTGCTGAACTCTGACCCAGACTCACACCAGAACACTGCTTTATAGGTCGACTGACTGTCGAAAATACATGAGGATTCATTCATTGTCCACCAGGTGGAGCAGTCATACAGATATGACTGAGTGTTTATTTCTCTATAATATCTTATTCTCCCATCAGTAGAGTTTCCATCACATTTTAATGAGACGTTATGATCAGTGAAATGTTTCTCTCCTTCAGGACTCACTGTCAGAGAGGCTGCTGAATCTGAAAAACAAAGATTTGCAAAAATAAATAAAGCAATTATTTACTGAATCATCTAATTAGTAGGCTGTCCCTATTTGTAGTATTGTTAAAGCTGTCATTACTTGCCCTAATCCACAGGAAAGCAACAGTTTACTAACTTTACATCCTGTTATAGGTTGCTGTATTTAAATCCATGTAAATGGTAGTTAGTCATGAACATGGAACAGAAACAGCTGGATGTAAATTGGTAAAAAGGCAGCACTACATCAGAACTCATATCACTTATATTTTATCATCCCATCTCATTATTAAAAAACGTATCCAGCCTAGCCCTTAATCCTAACCCTACTTATCCAGCTCTACCATTTGTGTGATTGTTCCTGCTTATGTGAGTTAGGAAGGTAAAAGATATTTTAGTTCAGTTCATTTATTTCAGTTACGTAACTTTCATTAACCTCAAATATTCCCCCTTTTTTCCTACCCTGTAGTTCTGAGTTATTTCTGGTTCTATTGAACATAAAACTGACCTTTTGTGACTAAATGAGTTCAGTACAGTTTCTATTTCCTGATACATTTCTCACATTCAAAAATCTGCAGGATCCTGTCCATGTATTTCTTAATAAAAACGATGTTCAAATCATGTAATCTTTGTGTTTGGCGCCACCCTCTGCCTGGCAGTAGTATTGTTCTAGGTAGCGTGCACAAGGTCACAAATTCTGAACCAAACATCCACTGCATGCGTCTTAACTTTGTTTAGACTTCTGTAACAGATGTTGTTTAAGAATGCATGATGAATTATATTTTTAAATCAGGTGTGGACAGATAAACTAACTTGGGCTGCATTTACCACTGAATACATCTTGTTTAAATCAGTACTGTGTACTTTTCATTGACGCTGTTATACATATGTTATCACTGTGGTTTCTCAGATCTGTTCTCACACACTTAAAAGTGTTTTATTGTCGTCTCTTTGACCTTCTTT
>NW_015119000.1:0-6073 GCF_001443285.1 Poecilia latipinna
TAGCCACTCTTCAAAATGGGAAAGACAAAAGAAAAGGAATTTTTAAAAATATTGTTGGTAAGCAGCATGACACATTCCAACCTAGTTTTATGAAGTAGAATTTCACAATTCTATTTCATAAACATAAATAATAGAAGATATTATGAAATGGTGCTCAGAGGACTGATAAAAATCATCACTTGCATTTGGTTTTGAATTATTGCAGCCGATAATGTGGTTTTACATGAAACTTTAATCATTGTAAGTTTGAACATTTATGATGACAGGGATATGACCTAAAATCTTGTCAGTATTTATAAAATTTTCAAGTGAATAGCTTAGAATTTCCAAATGACATTCTGTTGAAAAGCTATAAGCAGATAAATCTCTTTGTGTCGTCATTTTGGCCTCTGAGGCTAAAGCTAACAGCTAGTCAAGGCTGAAGTGAACTTCAGCGGCAGTTTTATGTAAATACGACTTAATGAAACGTTAAAATGTTGCGATGCTTGCATTAGGTGGTTATTTTCACACAAGCCAACGATTATTTACACAGGAAATGAAGAGTGGAGGTGGTGGCGTGCCACTCTCTGTTGTTTCTCACTCCAGCATGAACAGAAGGCTGTGTTCAGATTACCACAAGCGAATAGCTTGGCTTAAAGATGCTAACTGTAATCCATCGTCCAACTCAACATCCCCAAGCAAGACCTCTTTCTCTCAACAACTTGACATGCTGTTTGTCAGAACACCAAACACAAACAGCCTATCTGTGTTGTGCTCCTCTACGCAACAAATTCTAACTTCTAAAAACCTTGAATTGCCCCTTTAATTTCACACCGAACTCCAGAGTTCAAGTCCAGATTGAGGGATGCGTAATACCAACATCAACCACAAGAGGTCAGTGTGGTTCCGTGTCAGCGTGGACACAGAACCATAGACCTCCTCTTGATCTGATTTTAATTCGGGATAATTGCATTTCGAAAACCTATGTATGCATCATTGTACATGTTTAATTTGAATTAACTCCGCGACACGGAAAAAGTATCTATTAATATTTTTGACAATAGATTATAAATCTTGACTGGATGATTAGCCTATATGTCCTCTTGTCTTTGGTTTAATGTTCAGTGTTAACTTCCCAGAGTGAGAGTGGATAATCCGGTCATTTTTTGTTGTGGTGGAGCCCCATCATCCTCTCCCGAACATCATCATCATCCTCCCCTCCCCGCCCCCCGTCTGGGAGGATGCAGGACGGCGGTCCAGAGCTGTGACTCCTGACGGCTCAGAGAGAGAGAGAGAGAGAGAGAGAGAGAGAGAGAGAGAGAGACTCCGTCTCTGAGACTGGAAGAAGTCACGCTCCGGAATCTCATTTCTCTGCGTTTGTTTTTCTTCTTTTATGTATGTATATTTTTTTCTCTTCTGCTTTGAATCTGTCACGTGCTATCTTGGCTCATGACTGAACGCGCTCAACATCTGGGATGATTTCAATTATGGGTCGATTTGGGATAACATTTCCCCGGAGCCGCCGCTGATGGTTCAATCCCCGTCCGACCGGGTCCTCGCAGCGTGATGGATACAAATGAGTTCGTCGTGCTGAAACTTTTATTTTTGGCCTTTTTGGGTGAGTCTGACTCTCTTTTGTGTCCTTATTATCAACAGAGCACATCTTAAAACAACCGCAGCAATTAACTGAGCTAATTAGGCTAGGGAGTCTTTAAAAAGAGAAAAACAAGCAAAAGATTAAAAAAAAGAGCGAAAGAGACTATAATTAAATACATTTTATAGGTGGCCTTCTGTATATTTCTATATTTTCTATTTGCATCCCCGCTGAGTGCCATACAGCAAAGTGAACATAATGAGCATCAGTTACATCTCACAGAGCATGCACTGAATGAGGATCGCTCAGTCTAATGTGACCCCAATGAAAAGCCCTGACCGACATTATGTCCAGTGGGAATGTGTAGAGCTGTCTCATTAGCTGGTTGCACAAAATCAAGTTTGAAATCGTGTCTTATCCTGAGACAAATTATGACTAATAAATCCACTCCAGGCTTCTAGCTGTGATGCTGTGCTTGTACATATTTTATTTTAGTAGATTTTAATCAATGTTTATTATTATTATTATTATTATTATTATTATTATTATTATTATTATTATTATTGTTATTATTATTATAGCTAGAATAGACATAAATAAGATACAACCATGTTTTCTTTAAGACGTAGTGCTCAAAAAAGTTAATGTCTAACTTAAAATAAAAGAATAGATTTAATTACTCTCATAAATTAGTTAAGTTTTGCAATAGATGACAGAACTTTTCCACATTCTGTTATGCTACACACACATACAACACACACACACACACACCCCCACACACACACACACACACACACACACACACACACAGCTTTTTCAAGTATTTTGTGTGATACAGAAGAAAAAGCAGAGATGGTTTTGAAACGTTTTTGCTTCACAAATAAAAATCTGAGACATGTGGAGCGCCTGTTGTATTTAGCGCCCCACAGGTCAGTGCCTCTTAAAGGTAGTTTTCACTGCAGTTACAGCAACCAGGCTTGAGGCTCATGTCTGTGCAGACTTGGCTTTTCTAGAGGTAGAAATTCTGTCATTCTGCCTTATAAAATAGCTCCTGCATGGATCAGATGGAGGACATCTGCAGAAATCGAATTTGAAATCCTGTCACGGATTCCCAGTGGGGTTAAGGTCTATTCTTTGACAAGGTCATTCCGTACACAAATGCTTTGATCCCAAACCATTTATTCGCAGCGCTGACTGCATGGTAGAGGTGCTAGGGTAGTTTTCTTCCTTGACAGTGATCCTTGGTCAGAGTCTCAAACTTTTTTCAGACTCAGACAAGTTTAGTTCCACTGTTACCCTGGATTCAGCTCCACCAATAGTTAAATCAACTCCGACCCTGAAACCTCAGCAGGGGTTAATGTTTTAAGCTTGAAAAATCTTATTTTCATTCAGACTGCTGGCATCATCCGAAATATAAACTCGGAATTTATATATATATATATATATTTTATCAATCAGTTGGTAGTGTAAAACATTTTCACAGAAAAACTACGTACAGTCAGCCAGGATGATTTTGCATATTTTTAAAATAAAATATTAAATGTTCTTACAAAAATGTTGTAGCTAAACTTTAACAAGTGCTAAACATTGCATATACAACTACGGTTCATTAAGATTTGAATGATTTTTCAGTCTGATGTAATACACCCAGAAATGATTTTTTTTTAAAAAAGTGTACAGAGATTCTCCATTTCGGCTGAATCCCCTGGAACCTGGCAGGGATTGCTAGAAGTAATTTCAACCAGCTGCAGTTGTCAAACACAGCATTTACCTCGATGTAAAAATAGAATTTATCGAGAGGACGAGCGCTCATGGATAGCAGATGGTCTTGGTGGATGTTTTGTGGTGGCACCATCTGGTCCTGTTCAGATTGGAAATATTCAGCTTCCTTCAGCGGGCAGGCCAGGTAACGCAGGATTGCAATTTCAGCGTTTGTGGTTATTGACTTGAAACCTGGTTTGTTTCCCCAGAGCGACTGAACCTATACAGGGTAGTAAGACCGGCACCGACACGATGCTGGAATATCTTGAGCCAAAACGGGGATCGTATTTTAACTCGGATTACTTTTCTCATCCAATAAGGATTTTTAGCATTCGCCGCATCTGTGAGGAGCATCTCAAACTTGAGACTGAGATTTTTTTTTTTCAAATTAATGGAATAACAAGCAGGCCTGCGTGGGCATGTTGACATAAAAAACAAAAAAACAAAACAGAGATTATACATCAAGGCCTTAACTCAACACCCGCTTCCATAAGTGTGCAATATAGCATTACCGCGGCAGATTTCTGAGTGCCGGAGAGAAACAGATCTCAGTTGTCTTCAGGTTTAGGGAATGTTACGAAACCACATCCAAAGACATTTCTCTGTAAGACAGCTCGGCTACAGAATGATGACATTTAAGCTCAGTGTTATCCTCCCTGCAGATGTGTTTTAATAAAGATCCCTCTAATGCCAAGAGAGATAACGTGGGACATTTCAGCAGCTAAACCTCTGTGAGCTGCTAATGTTAACGTCTGTGAGCCAAGCATCAAGACAGCATTAAATGCCAGGTTATGTTTTCTTTATATATACCACTTGCTTTTCTGTGATTTGATGAATGCAGACAAGTTAGAAGGCTTATGGATGTTTCCTGCTTTTATGAGACGAAAGCAAAATACGTTGGTTCACGTAAATAAGAAGTATATTGATGCTTGGGGAAACCCGGCCGTGGCAGGAAAATGGTCTGGGCCATCTGGGGTTGCTTGTCCTGAGTTATGGCAGAATATTTTGACCATAAACTGAATCTTCAGGTTGATAATAATGACTCCAAGCCTATCTTGTATTGTAATCTGCTGTATAAAACTCTTTAGATTCAACTCCCTGTAACATCTGCTGTCGATTTTGCTTCACTCTTTGATTGAGAGTTCTCAGCAGTCACTATTGGAGCAATACGATATTTGGGTCTTTAAATTATTTAGTTTAAGGTCCTTTTTTAGTCAACTTCACTGAATTTGAACAAGAATCAGGTGCACAAGTTTGAATATGTTGTGCCTCAAATCCTCACAGACTCAACCACATGCATACGCCCCCACTAATATTTGGGTAAACAGCCCTTAGCAACCTGCAGAGAAACTACATTAGTTTCTTTTAGTTATCAACAATGTCCCAGTGTAATTTAAATGCACATTTGGCCACTTATAATATGAGAATTTGTGGAGTTGATGAGACTTGCTTTACTTCCTGGTAGGTCTGGATACAGTTTAGACTGGAAGAATGTCAGAGGTTTAAGATTAGCCTTTTTATGGGTTCCAAAAAAAACAGCTGGAAGTTATATTTGTGTGTGCTGCACGGCTGAAACACACTCCTGTGTCTGCAAGTTTCAGCTCTCCAGCTGTTGAGTAAGAGCTAGCTAGGAGCTATGTTGATTATTATTTAACCAGTTTGTTTCAGTACCACTCGTACTGAAACAAACCTTCAACATGATATTATGTCCATCACTCTTCACGGTTGGTAGGTTTTCTTGACTCCTCCTAACATCATTTTTGTCTCTGTGGCTCAATAGATCTCTTGTATTTTCACTAATTCCCATGACGACGGTTTGGGTCAGATGGTTGAAACTCGGAAACTGGTGATCGAACAGGATAGTGACCTTAAACGAACAACGCTGGCTTGATGGAGTGATGAACTTTAATGATATTGAACATGAATGAATGAACTATAAATATAAGCCGATTTGTACAAAGGAACTAGTTAAACCTTACCAATATGGCTAATGTGGGGATTATGCCAAAATGAGCTGATGCCGTGGAAGATATTAATATAAATACATTCAGACTCATTGAAGTTGTATCGTCGTCCCACCTTGTAAAAGAGAGGAGTTCAAATGCATCCCTACAATATCTGAATTAAGATGAAGTTTCTGCTCACGATGTGTGTGTGTTTGTATCAACTTCTTATCAGATCAGTAAGTAATCCTGAATGGCAGCGTTAGCGCTGAGCTTTATTTTCCACGGGAAGAGAAAGTGGCCGAAAGTGACAGAACGACGCGTGACGCGCAGACATGCCAGAGTGTTTAGCTCTCGTCTAGACTGAAACGCTCTCTCATCGGGGATCCCCAGGTGCCGCGTGCTCAGATAAGTGCAATAACGTGACGCAGTGAGTCACATTGATTTGTTGCTTCTAATGTCGGGCAAGCGCCGTTGGTGCAGGAGAGAACGTGGGCCTCCATCTGCACGGCAGAGGAAGAGCGATTCCCTCTGACGACGGAGCATCTGCTCACCTCTTCAAACAGCAACTCACTCTCGTGGTGCCTGGGGGCGCTTTCTGTTTTCACTTCCATCCGAAAAGGTTGTAAAACATGTTTGTGTTGTTCTTGTTGTCATTATTGATCTCAAGAAGGATTTCAGTGTGGGAAATCATTTTATGCCTTACTCTTGTTTTTTTTTTTTTTTTTTTTTTTTTTTTTTAAACCCCGGGGGGGGTTTGGAATTTTTCTTTTTTTGAAAAAATAAAATTTTTTTT
>NW_015119001.1:0-6071 GCF_001443285.1 Poecilia latipinna
CCGTCTCTCTCTTTCAATTTTTCTTTATTTTACTCCTCCTCATCCCTTCTTTTCTTTCCGATCTGGACTCACACCCAGTCACAGTGGTCAGCAGTAACAGGATTATCCAGGGGGAGAGGGAGAGCGTGACGACGAGCCAGTTTGCCGCCAAGAGCCGTCATTATTGAAATACATTCCGGACTCGGAACGAAGCTGCTGGAGCCAAGCTGCTGTCGACTTAATTACCGCGAGAGCACTTTGGACTGTGGCACATTTTAATAATTCCTTCCCCTCTCTCGCCCTCCTGTTTCCGCTCATTGCGTCGGGAGACGTTTGAAAACGGTTGCCCCATGTAGACTCCTTGATTTACTGCTAAGCTGTTCATTTCATTGGATCTTTTTTTTCTATCTTTGTGTTTCACATGGCAGAGATTAAAGTTGTGCTTAGTAGTTTACATATATGTAGCAAATATATCTATGAATTTTATGTGAAATTTGTTTTTTTAACTTTGTGTGTGGACTGGATTTATTTGTTTTAGGGTGCGATGATTATGCAAAACTTTCCTCCCGTTTTCAACCAAGTTTCAATTCGGAACATTTCAGAACTCTGAGTTATCCATTCAGAACAATGCTTGGGATAATTGTCCCGTTGGATCGTTGAGTTGTTTTCTGACCAAAACCCTCTGGTGAAAGGAAAATTGGCCAGAATGTTGAACAGTATTGGTGCTCAGGAGAAGGATATAGCAATCCTACAGACTCATCAAAACTATTTCTGGAATGAATAAAGCAGAATGTCATCAACAATGTGTAATAGTCGAGTCTGTGCCAGGAAATCTTTGTGTGTTAACCATATAGGTCAAAATATGCTTTGACCCCATATGGTATAGAGATGTGATCAATTCAATTTAATGCACCTATTATTATTATTTTTTAATACTACTGAAACTGTGTTATTTAAAAACTATACTGCATCAATAAAGTCTTGAATGAATATGACCTTAAAGGGACAGTATTATGTAAAATAGACCTGGAGTGTTGCCTTGATTCTTTCATGCCTGCTTGAGAAAGTTTTTAATCTCCCGTGGCAACCATTCAGCTGTGCAAAACGTTTGGGAGAACCGAGCGCCGCCTTCGACGACGAAGCTCCTCTGAACTGAACCGAGCTGCAGGTTCTGAGCTTCTGCTTCACAGAGCAGAGCCCTGCCCCCACGACTCCTCCACTCAGCTCCTTCAGACTAGCCACCATTGATTAGCAAACATCTGATGGAACTGGACATCAGTGTAGGAGCTACTTCACAGTGCGACGCTGATAAAAACGTTAGATGTTTTAAAAACGAGTGACGTTGTGACGACTTCCTGAAGGGAGAGTGTCAGAATGTGCAAGAATTTCTAAAAGAGACAGAGGCCCAATTTCCAATGTCAAGGCGTTAAATTACAAAGTCAAGTTTCTTTTAAGTTACGTTTGAAATATATACAGCATTTTTATAAAAACTGAAGGTAACATAGTTACTTCATTTTGCTATAAAATGCCATTTTGTGACTGGAAAACCCATAATACTGCCCATTTAAGTAAATCTGTGACCCAAAGTGTACGTGCGTGGAAGACAAGCATTATTATTATTTTATTAACAGAGTAGTTACACTAAAGTGCTTTTGTTACAGGTAAATCAATTTTCTTTACAGCACATGCACATTTTAAGAACCCCTGGAGCAGCCGTTTGATCAAAGTACCTCTTTATTCAGGGGGATTATGCCTCCATGTGATAATTTCTTATTGCCCCTTCAACACACACCAGGTTGCACTTTTCCTCATATCACATCATGCTTAACTACCTCTTAGATCAGATGTTCCGACAGGCAAAGTGTCACACTGGTGGCCCCACACGAACTTCCTCCTGAAGCTTTCTACATTTAATGTTCACGACTGCGTTGCGCGAGGCCTCGGCGCTACGACTCGACTCCATGAATAATTTATTGGCTCCTATTCTGCTCAGACAAAACACACTGCCACTGTCACGAGCGTCTGTGGCCAACTACTAACCAACAGGAGCTTCTGATCGGCTCTGTATCACATGATCCCGGGGGTGAGAAATCGCAGTGGTTTGAGATTTGGTAGATAATGTTACTGGTTACAGGTTGGACGGTCCTCAGAGAGGAGCGGGTCAAGATACCCCGGGGAAGTGTGGCTTTAGAGGCAAATGGATAAGGATATAGGAGGAGGGGAAAGCCACAAAACGTGGCAGTGAAGGAGCAGCAGCGGCGGCGGTGGAGTCACGCGAGCAGGAATGCAAATGCCAGCTCTGTGCGGGAAAAACACCAGGGGGTGTGAACACATCACAGGGCAGAATCACCACTTTCATCCACGAGGCTGAATCACACAAACACATGCAGGGACGTTGTCATGTTACAGCGGCTGAGCGCTTCTTTATTTGCATCAAGTGGCGTCATCACACAGGCCAGATATAGTTCATAATTAAAAACGTGTTTTGGAGTCTTTTTGAATATAACTTGAGTAAAGGGGCAGTGTTATGCATTTTTCAGGCACATAGTGACATTTTATAGCACAATCAAGTAACTGTCTTACTTGTTATATAAATTATGTATATGTGTATATATGTGTTTATTATGTGTATGTGTATATTTTTTAAGTCAATATGACTTAAAAAAATGTGGATTTGTACCATATTTTCTGAACTACAGAGCACAGCTCACTAAGCTGCATCCACAAAGTTTTTAAAAAATACTGGAAACGTACATAAAAGCTGCATCATATGAACTTCTTTGTGTTGATTCCATAATGAGGGGATATGAGTTTGAAAACATTTCTCCTTTGTGCCTGCTGCTAACATGTGCTTGTTCTAAATGAAAATCAGCATTTTCTTTGCTGATTTCCATTTTTGACTTACAATGATTCACTTCCTGCTAAAGAGCCCCCTGGTGGTTGAAGAAAAATCCACAGAAAAGTCACACCGGCCTATAAGCCGCATGGTTCAAAGCGTCGGGAAAAAAATAGCGGCTTATAGTCCGAAAAATACGGTAATTTAATGCCTTGAAATTGGGCCTCTGTCTCTTTAAAAGCTCCTGCTGTTTCTGAAGCTCCGCCTTCAGAAAGTCATCACAACATGGCTCACCTATTAACCCTTTAACAACATTTTTACCAGCGTTGCACGGAGACGTAGCTTATATCAGGTTTTCCTAATGCTGCCCCTTCAAGCCCAGCGGTTTGCTTGCAAAATTATGTTTTTTATACCCTCTTAAAAATGTTGGATAAAAGCAAGTATATTTCCATATGGTTCAAAATTCTGATTCAAAAGTGCATTAAAGTTTCAACTGTTTTACTTTGAAGCACTCAGACTGGGTTGGAAAAAATAATCCGTCACTTTGACAACTGGACAAGAGAGATTTGGATTAAATGAATGATCCAGCCTTTCATGGCTTTTATTAATTTACTCCCTGAAGAGTCATTTGCAGTGTTTCCATTGAACATAAAATTAGAAAAATGAATGGAAACGTGGAAACACGGCAATTTTGAAAAAAAGGAAACTCCTGTTTTTTGATCAAATGGTTTTGCATAACGGTTTTTGGGCTGTATTGAAAGTAGTGTGTTTTGCAAAGAGGCTAAATATTTTTTCGCATCACACGAGACATACGGGCAACCACCAGATGCTACTGCTAGCAAAAAAAAAATGAGGAAGACGACAGGAAGTGGAAGGAGGATGATGGCACGCCATGCTTTTAATTGCATGTCTTATTTAATGGAAACATAGCAATTGTGATACTGTGTTTTTTCAACATTAGCTTAAAAATGACAAAGATTTGCGCACATTTATAATGGAAACGCAGCTAATACCTGGTGGCTATCGCCAATGGTCAATGTACAAGACGTGATACTCACTGGAAAAGCAAACTTCCTGTCTGTCCAAACAGTATGAACTCAGCATTCGGGTTAAATAAATAACCCTAGAGAGCATTAACAAACTCATGCAACACTCTTCTATTGAGATGAATTAAATTTGTACGGCTGAAAGTTTGATGCATTGAGCATTAAACGCACTGGAAGCACAATCAGTGGATTCCCCTTCTTGCCTCCATACGGCAGAGCAGCGGGTCACATATGGTAAGGTAGATTTACCTCATTCTAAGAGGAGCATTTATCTACTATAGAAGTCGTTCGGGATGAGATAAATGATAGCACCTGTGGTCTCCAAGGAAATTAAATAGATTATTTTCTTAGTACAGATGGCACAGGAGCTTCAACTTCTAACTGTGTATTCATGCATTCGCTGCTCGAGATTTATTTTCTTTGTGTCATCTTTTCTTTTTCCAGTTTTTTTTATTTTTTCCTCTTGTTGTCATGGCTCCATCTAAGAAAGGCTAATGCATATCACAGCTTGTGCAATGACAGGCACAAGTTACAGCAGATGAGCGCTGAATTGCGCAAATCCATTTCAAACCTACCTGAACCCAGTACGGCTCTTTCTAGCAACATCTGATTCATTTAGGCTCCTGATATTCTCATATGTTAATACTCTCGTATCTGCATATACACTGCAATTCTATTTGATTGTAGCATTTGTAATGTCTTCCTGTTTGGTTCTGTGTGCCTTCTGCATGGCAGGTAACAGAAAAGTTACAAAAATTAACTGTTTAACTTTAAAGAACAAAAATCCAGACATTTGTTCTTTTTCAGATGTGAAACTGCGTAAATCTAACGCAGAGTGTTTAAAAACACACACTCTCACTGGTACTCTATTTTATATCATGCCCTCCACTCCTCTAGGGAACACACATTTTTTCCACCTCCTGTTGAGAATCTGACCAACTTCATTATTTATCCGTAAAAAGCGATTGTATAAGTTTCTTGCACCGGCTTCCTGCACACACACCTCCCACCTCAAATAAACTATCCACCATCAACTTTGGCAAGGCCCTGAACTCTACAACAGAAAGATTATTCATACTTTGAAAGAAATATACCCTCCCAGTAAATTCCCTCAACTCCTCAGTGCACACAACTTCCACGGAAATTGCCAAAAAGTCAACGTCTGCTTCTCAGACTCTAAAGGTCTCATTCAGCATGGTAAATGTTGAAGTGTGTGACAGAACACCAGAGAGAGACTGAACCAATACGGCCTGTTCAGCCTAAAATATTTCCATTTCAACAGTCTGACCTGAACTTTGAACTAATTCATCTGGAGGGTCTTACAGAACCCCGGGGAGCGCCAACAACCCAGAAGACAGTCATGTGTTAACTAGACCCAGTGGAGCAATAATAACACAACAGCCAAGGATAAACTCAAGAACACACACAGGGAGGCGGGGGGTGGGGGGAGGAGGATGCAATAACGTGCATGCAAAATGCAACACATACAAGTGAAGAATCACATGCGAAGAAGAGGGCGGCGTGTGCAGCTCAGAGGGAAAAACTGCAGACATCCTTAGAACTTAAATAAGCCAAGATGAGACTCGATTGCTACGTATTCTGTTAAATCAGATCTCTGAGCTGTAATCAAGGTTAAATTGAAATAATACAGAAAAATAAATAGCTATTTTTGATGCCGTCTTCTTGTCCATGAATAATTCAGATTCAAGCAGATTCAACTGTTGTCTGTTTTCAGTGATTCGGTATCCGCTGTGTATTCGGCCTGCTGAAACATGTTGTTTATGTCATTCAGTTGGATCCCGTTGAGTTGGTTGGAGGTTTGCTCTCAGCATCTTTCACTTCTGACATTCGTTAACCAGCCTCCTGCTCATCTGGCCGCACTTCAGCTGATGTGCCTCTTGGCGAAACGTGAAACGGCAACAATAAAACCTGCGACTGCTTAACGTTAGCAGTTCGAAAAGTGAGCGTGTATGCTTCGATAATAGCGTTTGCACCAAACAAAGAATGGCAGTTGTAGTTTGAACTTCATCACCAAACAATGCAGCTATTTCATTAAGCGGTTCTTCTTTTGCTTCGATCCTGTTTCATTGGATCCACCAAGCAGTTTACGCAGGAAAAAAGACTCATCTCCAAATTCATAAGAGTCTGATGTCAAAATATGTATCTAAGTAAACAGAGAGATTGGAGATTACACACCTAAAAACTACACT
>NW_015119002.1:0-6054 GCF_001443285.1 Poecilia latipinna
TATATATATATATATATATATATATATATATATATATATATATATATATATATATATATATATATATATATATATATATATATATATAATAGAAGAAATGGGATACAGCTGGATTTTGAAAAGCGTTGGGTTGAGTATGATGCAAAATTAAGCATGTTTATTGATAATCTATAAAAAGCCCCATTTCTACACGGAGAGCCCGAACAAGTCCCCTAATTAATTATTAACGGCACTTCTACTCGGACCTTAGTCATTAATTACTATTAATCCCGCCGCATCTGAAAGCATGGACGCATTCAGATAGCGTTAAACAGATTATTTTATCTATTTGCAGTGCGCACTCCGATTACTTTGTTTCTCATCAGCTATTTACAGCCCGTGCACGCTGTTGATCCATCAGTCGGTGTACAATATTAGTCGTTTCACCTTCAGCTCCGGTGTGTGTTTTAAAACTTCATCCGAGCAATTAATTATTCTACTTTACTGCAAATTGCCCGTGCGCTCTGTCTGACCTTGGAGTTTAGACTGTGTGTTGTTATTATCTAAGCGGATGAGCTCGCGTAAACGCTCGCTGACATTTTTCAGATAAATATGCATTTCTTAAGATATTGGTAGAGTGGAGCCAGATCAAAAAGACAATGCTAGAAGCTCGGAGCGCTAGTTCATACATATATTTCTTTGAAATGTTTTCAGTCTGAAACTGCAGATGAAAAATCTGCACAAATGGTAAAACAAACAAAACTAACCAAATAAATAAATGAATTCCTTTTTACGCGTTTTTATATGACTGACTACTTTAGTCAGGATAACTAAACTATTCAGTTTACTTATACAGAGCTATTTCAAGTTAAAGGCTACCTGCTATCACGTTACATACAAACAGTGCAGCCAAATAGACCAGTAAACTAAGCAGCTGCTATTGGCCTCCAAACCAGCAGGTGGCCCCCAAGAGCAGGGACGTTGTCTCACTGATCATGATTACAAAGGCATTTGTTTCTGCACAAACAAAATTATTTAAAATTATATGTAAGTCAGTATGGTCAAAAAAAATGTTTTTTTTTTTGGCTGCTCAGTAGACTAGTATTTATTCCGCAATTTTTACACAATTTTTATAGCTAGCAGGTTTTTACAAGTGTTTGTGTAAAGGTGCTGATTTTATAAGATGAAGACTCCAGCAACACTTTAAGTGCTAAGAAACATCGTTATTAGCAATCCAGCACATTTCGATTTGTGAGCTTTATCAGATTAGTGTTTTGAAATGCAAGCCAAAATGTATTAGTCTACTAATACATTTGTTTCTTAGCATTTCAGATATCACTGGAATCTTATTATCAGATTTTTGACCCTCCCCATGAATCTTGAGAGTCAGTGAAGTTGGTCCAGAAAGTTTGGCGTTTCTGGGCTTCAGATTTTACACATTTTAAAAATTAACTAGCAGTTGTATTATTATTTAAATGCGTGCTTGCTTTTCCACACATTTTAGAAGCAGTCTGTTTGTACATATATCAGAATTAGGCTAGAAGAGTATGCGTTTTAGAAGTAGTCTAGTGTTTTTTCTTTTTTTTTGCTGTTTCTGGAGTAGTCTATTAGCTTTTTTGCGTTTACTTTTTTGTGTTTTAGAAAAAAATTGCACAACCCTCTTACCCCTTAAAAACTGTTGCTGCTTAATTTTGACTTTCAGCTGAGTTAAATTATTCTGTTTATTTACAAACAGATATATCAAATTAAAATTTTGAAGAAAAATGGAAAAACACAACATAAACCTCACCTACAATCAAGTTGCATGCAATCCAATTTGTAGAGCCAGTTCAAGGCATATGGAAACTAATAGCTCTGTACTCCAAAGTAACAAGGGCCCCAGAGAGAACTCCATTTGACACATAAGTAAAATAGATTTTCTGCTCTGGGAATACAGTGATACAAAAAAATGAGGATTTGTTGTGCAAATCATCATTTAACAAATCATCATTTAACATTTTATATGTAAATTAGTTTTATAGTGATTTCTGACTTTATGCTTTTTAAACATATACTGGCAGATTTTATTTATTTGTTTTTACATACTACAATACTCTGAACAAAGTATAAAGACAATTTATTTACAACTGTGTCCAGTTGTAAAAAATGATTGGCTTTCCCAGAAATTTCCTGGATTATTTTATATTTTTCTTTTTCTTTTTTAAAGAAGGAGAAGATTGGGGATAATTTGAAACCGTTAGATAGTCAATAGCAAAAATTTGCTTTGAAAAAAAAACACAACAAAGACACTGAAGCATTTTGACAACACACATGTAAGATGGATTTAATTTAAAAATATATTTTTCAAAATCACCTTTTAAAAAAAATTAAACAAAAAACTACTGCTGCTGGAGTAAAAAAAACAAAAAACAAAACAACAACAACATTATATATTTATATAAACCAAACAATGAACATTAAAATACATAAAACGCTTCAATCGATTGTTTTGTGTTCAACTCTTAATTCCTGAATTTGATCGATGTTTCCGTGCTTGATGAGTAGAGCCTAGTAAGCAGTGCGTCGCTCCAGTCGTGGGGAATTCAATGGTGTAAAAGAGAGGAGCGAGACGTTCACTATCAGGTTTCTATCTGTTTTACTTCAATGAACCTTAATGTACAGCTGAGCTACTGAAATGACACGCAAATAAACCGACACGAAGGTTAAATACTCTTCTTAAAACGCTGTGTTTTGAAGTTATGTATTTTAGCTAGTTTGGTTAGCACAGTTAGCCTGCTCGTAGCCTCAATAGATATCAATGAGACCTATGAATCACACAGGTTTTATTGCATTATGGCACTACAGAGTCGTTGCTGCTTAATCAATGATATATTTGACACACAGACCTCCTTTCTGAATGCGGTCGTTATTGAGTGACAATGTTAAATGAGCTCTAAATGAGCCGAGTCAATGTAAACATTGTGTTTGACAGCTGATCTTCCATGTTTAATGTAGTATTTTTTCACCGCATCTCAACGCCGCTGTTATCCCAGCTGACCGGTAGCCAGCATGGGTCGGCGCTCCTCTGACAGCGAGGATGACAGTCGGAGCCGGAGGAAAAGAAAACAGCGTCGCCGTTCTTCGTCCTCCTCGTCTTCCTCCTCTTCTGGGAGCCGGGTGAGGAGTAGCCGCAGCAGGAGATCCACTCGTAGGAGCCGTTCTCGCTCCAAAGACAGAAGGTGAGATAGCACTGATTTTTTTTTTTTTTTTTTACCCCCAGAGGAAGCAGGGATGGAGACTGTGCCACACAGCAGTGGTCTTAAGGAAGATACTTTAAGATTCTTATACAGGCGGTTGCTTTGGTGTTGATTCTGCTTATGGATCTCGATTAAAAAATAAAACCAATCATACTAACCTCTCTAAGTTTTGGGTTTTATCAGTCTCTGTTGCAGAGGCACATCCATCCATCCATCCATCCATCCATCCATCCATCCATCCATCCATCCATCCATCCATTCATTCATTCATTCATTCATCCAAATATTGTAAAATGGTTTGAAGCTTAAAAGCTGGTTTCCCGTGATAACTGGCTAAATATATTTGCCTTTCCAGAAGCTAGAAATACATTTGTTTTGGCCATTACCCTCTGTTCATATAGAATAGCATACAATTCTATTATTTTCAACTAAATTCACCCATAATGCTGAGACAACTGTAATGACACATATTTACTCAGCTTGACATAAAGTTGCATAGTCTCTTATCTTTGAAGTAAATTAATGAAGAAATGTAATTAATCAAATATAGCCATACAATGAAAATATTACCTCAAGTATGGATTGTTGCCAATAGATCGATTTATGATCTTCTAGTCCACACTGACATAATCCTGCATACACCTTATTTTTAAGATATCCCAGTTCAGTTTCAAATGAATAAATATCCAAACCATACACAGGTTTGACTATTGGGGACCACTTCACTTTGAACATAAGACAAACTCACATATAACTGGTGTTTCCTTGATCAGCCACATCTAATGATCAACAAGTCAGGATCAGCCAAATTCCGAAATGTACTTTATGTTATTTGATGTTGTTCCTCATTATTACATTCATCAATATAAAAAAAATCCAACCTCTTACATTTATGTAGCAAAAATGTAGATAATCATAAAGACGCATAACGTAAATAAAGTCAGTCAATTTAAATTTTGTTGGAATAAGCCTAATTTCTAGACTTGTATGTTCTGTTTTTAGCTCTCGATTCTTAATACATTTCATAAATTTTTCTCACATGAGTATCTATTTTGTCGTGTCCTATTATTAACAGTGGTGGTCTGCAGAACTGCAAAGTTAAGCAATTAGTTCTGTCTTCAGTTCTGCTCAAGTTTCTGAACTGTATGTGGTTTCATTCTTATTTTCATGAATGCCACCATCCTGTCTCATAAGTATGCATCACTTTAAGCAACTTAAGTCTTCATCGTCTCAATTCACCCTATCATGTCATGAAGAACGAGGTGCTAAGCATGACTCTCAGTGCTATAAATTCACCTGCTATAGTCTTTAGATGGGTTCAACATTACTCTTGTTGCCTAACAATTTGCTACAAACAAGGAAATTATATTATTCACAAATCAAGCACAGGTATTAAGAGGTTTTCCCGCTTTCTCGCGCCAAAGTCAAGCTTTTATTTTGAAAAATAACTCAGTGATTATCCAGTACCTTTACTGAAGTACTCTGTATTATACTTTCTGCTTAAAAATACTCTCTCTAACTGATGTTTGTATAAAACTCCTTATTTCATGAATGAACAGATATGTGAAACTTGACTTTTTGTGTTGTTTTTGTTGCTGCCTCTTGTTCAAGACTCCCTTGGAAAACAGGTTTTCAAATCGCAATGAATTTTTTTTTAAAATTCTGGTAAAATAAAGCTTAAAAAAACCAAACAAAAAATTTTTGGATTGCAAATTTGTGTTTGTATTCATTTTGCTACAATCATTATTTATTAACAGCTTGAAATAATGCATGGGTGTGATTGATCTTTTTCTTCAAACAATTGTGGAGTTAGTATTTGTGTCTTATATAGTTTCTCTCATCTGTCTGCCCACTAACAAATCCATCCATCCGTCAATCCCTCCATCCATTCCTCTGACCCACACGCGACTGCCTTGGTTGTTCAGACAAGGCCAGTTGATGGTAATTATTTATGAGACCTGGTCAAGGTCCATTACCGCTGATGGAAAGTACTTGCGTGCCTGCACAGAGTGGGTCTGGGTGGACAGTGTAAACCATGGGACCACAGTCCCTCATCTATTAGCTGCGCATTTTGATCAATTAACCCAGACCTTGAATTTGTTTCTGTGCGTCTGTCGAAACAAGTTCCTTTAAATAGACTTTAAAAGAGTACACACACACACACACACACAAACCACGAACAAGTGACCTCACTTGTGGTAAAACAGAAGAAGGCTTATGTTCTGGGTGGGTGACATCATGACCACATAATTAGCATGTATATGTAAGGAGAGTGATTGTAACCGTTACTGCGTATGTGTGTGTGAATAAGGGACAAGACGGTGAAAAGTGTTTGCGAATGAATAAGAGAGACGGCAGCTGATTTGCTCCGAGCTACCGAACAAATCGGCTGCCGTCTAAGAGTTTTATATGATTTAAAAAAATTAAAAAAAACATTTTACCCTGATATTTGTGCAAGCTATTGTTTTCGGTGACATCACGTCTGCACAGGCGCTGGTGAAAATGTGTGAGCAAACGCCACCTTCCAAGGAAACCTCTGCTCACCCGTGCATGCGTTTCTTCTGTGGGATGTGCAAAGTGGTTTTTGCGGAGCAGCTGTGGAAGTGATTTCATAAGGCTTCGCTCTCGGGATCAAGCCTTTAGAATACTAATAGATCTTTGCTGCGCAGCTCTAAGTGGTACAAATTTGGTTTGATAGTTCAGCCTCTGTGTTATTTGTATTGCTAGCCTCTCCTCCTCTTCTCTATCTTGCTGAGGTCCCACAGGAGTAAGTGTTTTTTTTTTTTTTTTTTTTTTTTAAATACGGTTTTGGGAAGTTTGGTTTTTTTTTTTTTTTTTT
>NW_015119003.1:0-6052 GCF_001443285.1 Poecilia latipinna
CAGCTCCAGTTATCTGACCTGGAACCAGTTCAGAGCAGACGAAGCAACCTGAGCTGCAGGTTGCTGCAACTTCCTGGATGAAGCAACATCAGAAACCCGTTGAATCTTTGAACCAGATGGAGGAAGAGAGCAGGTAGAGGAGATGATGAAGAGCTGAGGCTCCACCCCTTTAACCTGATAAGCTGAGGCTCCGCCCCTTTAACCTGATAAGCTGAGGCTCCGCCCCCTAAACTACGGAGCCTGTAGAAAGTTTTCACCTCGGGATGTTTTAACGTTTTTATTGCTTGAACAAATCAATTATGATCAAGAAAATTTGGCTTTTGTGACAAAATAAAATATTTTTCTAGAGGAATCTGTTGCTGAGAAATAAAAGGATCTTTAAACTGATGATCAGCCTCCTCTTCATCACCTCCGTCCTTCATCACTGGAGCAAATCAAACCTCTGTATAACTAAGATCTGGTGATAAAGACTCAAATAGTTTCAATCCAGATGTTTTTAATCGATGGACTGAAATGTGTTTACAGCAGATTAAAGATCAAAGGTCAGAGTTGCTGTAGTGAAGCAGAAGCTGCAGGTGTGTGTATGAGCAGCAGGTGGCGCTGCAGCACAAGATTACATTCAGAAAAACAGATGAACCAGGAAGTCAGACATTAGTGTGAAGGTGACGTCATGGTTCCACCAGATAATCTGAAGTTGCGCCCCCTGGAGACGACCCATTAAATAATCTGAATGTTTCCTCAAAACCAGGAAGTTTAACTTTGAAACGAGAAACTGGAAGAAACCTAAAGTTCAGATCAATATTTCTCCATGTGGACTGATTAGTTCTAGATTTATCTAGTAAATTTAATTATTTAAAGGTAAACATTCAGGAAATGTCTATAAAATCTGCCTCCTTCTGAGAACTGCAGCGTTTCAGAGGACAGGAAGTGAGTTGGATGGAGTTTCCTGTTTCTGCTGTTGCCATGGAGACGTGCTGACATGAGTTAATGCTTTACTGCAAACATTTTGATCTGTGATGAACTTTAGACGGTCCAGTGAGCCTGAATCTCCAGATTAAAGTAGCAGTTAGACGCAGAGGAGGAATTAAAGTCTGAGTTCAATCGTAGTTTACAGGTTTAAACCACCAGAGGGCGCTGTCCATGAGGTTTGCTCTAGATTCACATCCCAGAGTTTTAAATGAGCCAAACTGACTGAAACATGAGAATCAGGATTAAAAAAAGAAACTGAAAAAGAAAGCAGTTTATGGTTTTATTTAGTTATTTAGAAAATGAACAGAAAATCAGAGACTAAAAAAGGTTTTATCTATTTTTCTGTCTGCTGTCTTAGTGGTAGAAACAAAATCAGCAAAATATACAGAAATATACAGAAATCAGAGCAATGAGCAATCACATTACACAAATACATAAAAATAAATACATAAAATGCAGTTTTCACAAACACTTCATCTCTTGTTTTTAGCTCCAATGTCCTGAACAGACCCACAGCATGATGCTGCCAACACTTTACAACCTCAGGAGAATTAAAACCTGAACTTGAACAAACAGCCTGGAGTGAGTCGAACACTGCAGGAACTTTTAGATTAATTTAGATTTTCAAAATAAAACAGAAATAATGCAGGTTCAGATGTTTACATACACTTCATGGACATTAATATCTTTATCCTGATTATTTAAAATAACTGCAGTGATTATTAAATAAGAACCAAGAACACCAGCTGATATTAAACATCAGATAATCTAAGAGAAAAATCTACATGTCAAAGTAAACATAACATAAACCTCCAGTAAAATCTTGTTAAATGTTGCACACAGATAAAGAGAAACACAGGATTTTAACCATTTTAACAGAACTGCTAACTGTTATTAAACTGGTTCATTTCACACATTACTCATATATTTTCCATAAAGCTGAGGTTGAGTCCATTCCAGAATCAATATCCATAATAAAACCAGTTTGGATCTCATTCTGTTCCAGCAGCAAACTGGTTTCCATCAGACCAAACCAATCAACCTCAGACTGGAACCATCAACCCCAGCAAGACAGGTTAGCATCTTAGCCAGGTTAGCATCTCAGCCAGGTTAGCATCTTAGCCAGGTTAGCATCTCAGCCAGGTTAGCGTCTCAGACAGGTTAGCGTCTCAGACAGGTTAGCATCTTAGCCAGGTTAGCATCTCAGCCAGGTTAGCATCTTAGCCAGGTTAGCGTCTCAGACAGGTTAGCATCTCAGACAGGTTAGCATCTCAGACAGGTTAGCATCTCAGACATGTTAGCATCTCAGGCAGCGCCAATCAATAAAAAACAGCAGTTCTAACTGTGACACCCTGAGATGAACTGAAAGCTGCAGCTAAAGGTTTTATAGTCACAGAAACGTGGAGCTGATTGGCCACAATGACAAGAAGAGTGTTTGGAAAACAACTGTCCAGCATGGTGGTGGCAGCATGATGCTGAGGGTCTGCTTTGCTCCCATTGGTTCTGACAAAGATAATAATGCATAAAATTCTATAAAAATGAACAAATGAAAGTCAGACATTGATTTTTAAACATGATTCAACAGAATTATTTAAAAAATAAACTAATGAAACAGACCTGGACTAAATGATGGGACCCTGAATGAACATGTTAAATCCAGGTGTGTCACTAATTAGGTGTCTACATTCCTGTAATCAGTCAGTGGGCCTTTAGATGGCGCTACAGGTCGTCACTGTGCTGTGTGGTGACTTGGTGTGGACCAAACTCAACATGGACCAGAGGAAGAGAAGGAAAGAAAATTATAGACAATCATGTTAAAGGCCATCAGATCGTCTCCAAGCAGCTCGATGTTCCTGTGACTACAGCTGCAAACATTGTTCAGATATTTAAGGTCCATGGGACTGAAGCCAAAATAACTGGACATAATGGCTGCAGGAGGAAAACTGATGAGGAAACAAAGAGATGGAGGAAATGAAGGGTCCAGAAAAACGTCTTCATCAGGAACATCAGCATCAGATCAGACCATCTGATGTTTGAGCCAAAGTGAACTTAATGGGAGGCGACACTGTTGAAAAAAAAAAAAAAAAAAACCAGACTGGAATTTGCCAAACTACATGTTGACACAAAGATTCTGGGAGATTTTCCTCTGGACAGATGAGACAGAAACTGAACTGTTTGACACATCAGCTCTACGAAATGAAGCATCAAGAAAAGATCACTGTCCCTACTGTGAAACACGGAGGAGGCTCTGTTATGCTCTGGGCTGCTATGCTGCTTCTGATACAGGGTGTCTTCAATCTGTGCAGGTTATAATAAGACTATGAAGGGATTCTAGAGAGAAATGTGCTGCTCAGTGTCAGAAAGCTTTGGTCTCCTTATCCAGGTCAACAAGAAAATGATCCAAACACTCGGCTAAAAACACCCAGGAAACATTAAACTACTCTGAAGTGACCTCTGACCCCTGACCTGAATCCTGAAGTGACCTCTATGACCTCTGACCTGAATCCTGAAGTGACCTCTATGACCTCTGACCTGAAGGAGCTGAAACATGTCGTCGTTTCAGACCTGAGAGCTGCAGCTGTTTGCTGCTGAGCAGAGATAAAATACCTGCTGAGGATCAGAATCTCACCGACAGTTTCAGGAATCGATCGACTCAACAGGATGAGAAACAAGATATTAACTAAACGGTTCCATCATTTAGTCCAGGTGTGTTTCATGAGTTTATTTTTTTAAATACTTCAGTTGATGTTTGAACAGCAACATCTGACTTTCATTTGTTCATTTTCATAGAATTTTTATTAATTTTTATCTTTGTCAGATTCAAGTTGTTTCTGTGATCATTGTGGGTTTTTCTACATTAACAGTTTTATCCATGTGAACCAACAGTTTTTATCAAACTGTGATGAATTAATGAAAAACTCTGAGGTTAAAGCTGGATGTCGACACTTTGGAAACTGAGTTAAACAGTTCAGAGAAATCAGATATTTATAACCACATGACTGATGTTTCAGGAGGAACAGGAAGCTGCAGCTTTTCCTGCTTCTGGTTTTAAACTCAAACATTTCTCACCATGAACATCGTCAGGTTTTCACAGGTTTTAATCTCCCCTCAACAACTGGGCGGCTAATCACTAAATATAAATCAGAGGAACTGATCGGCTTCTCGTCTCTATCAGCAAATATCACATTTCACCACAGAGCAGAAAAACTCTTCTAAAACTGATTGGAAAAAATGACCAGAAGCAGAAATGTTCAGATAGCAGCTGCAACATGTGAACTTCTGCTTTTAGATGTGAAAATAACCAGGAAATGTAAAGTTAGAGTGAAACTGAGAAGCTAAAAGGAGCTGATTTTAGTCTGACTGCAGCTTAAAGGAGCCAACAGATGAAGAAAAGTCTGGAAGCATCAGAGTCTGAGGCAACGATGGGAAGAAGGTAAAAGTTTTTACACAACGACGAGAAAAACAGATTCAGTTTCTGCTGCTGATGTTTATCAACAGGCGGCACTAAGTTACTGAAAACATAATTTAGATTATTAAACATTTAAAGTTCAGGTTACATTAGCAATCAGGCTGATTTATGTTGCACAAAGACAAGCTGAGTTAGATCAGCCTCCTCTTCATCACTCCTTCATCACTGCAGCTCTCAGCAGCTGAAGATGCTGTAATTAAAACCTTCATCTGAACTCAAATAAAAACTGAAAATACTCATTTAATTCATAAAACTGGTTTTAAAGGAAACGTTTCATGTTGAGTTAATATTTTAGAATCTCCAGCTTTTCATTCGTCCTGCAGCCTGATGTTATACATCAGGATAAATCAGAGCTCAGATATTCAATTTTAACCAAATTTTATTTTAAGTTTTCACAGTTTTCTGCAGTAAATTAGTTTATATTTTAATTCATTCTGTTCAGGGTAACAGTAACAAATATGACACCTGTTGTCTCTGAATAAAACAGAAACACAAGAGAGGAACAAAGATTGTGGAGATTAATGGATCATAAAACTCGCCTCTAAACCTGAGACTAACATGACATTAAAGTTACATAAAAAACAAAATAAATTTATTCATTTATTAACATGGATTCTGATACTAGAAAATAATTTATTATAAAGCATTAAATAAAATCCCTTCTGTCTTTAGAAGCTAAATTAGCATGAAGCTAATCTGAAACTTAAATTTCCAGATGAAAAACATTCAAACATTTCAACCCGGATCTTAAAATCCAACATGGCCGCCACACAGTAACAGCTGCGGTAAGAAATGTTTTATTTCCTCTGCTGGTCAACATGTTGCTGCAGAGTTAAAATGCAAGAAAATAATTAGCTTGTTAGCTTGGGATGCTGTTAGCCATTAGCTCAGGCTGCTGTTAGCCATTAGCTCAGTCTCTGACTGCAACACTTAGCTCATGCTACTGGTTTCCTGACCTGCTACTGGAAATCAGTTCATCTAAACATGATGTGATGGGCTGATCCCAGGAGATCCAACTCAGTGATAAGAAGCCAACGGCTGCTGGAGGTCAGAGGTCAGCTCTGGGCGACCTCACTGAGGAGTAAAGAACATCTGGGTCTGGGTCTGGTTGATTCTCTGGAAACAAAAACAAAAAGTTTGATAAAGAGTTTGAACTACAGCAAAGAAACAGGATAAAAACAGATAAACTTATTTATATGTGAGCTGAGAAGTAATGATTTTAAACAAACGTCACATTTCTCATATTTTATTCCTCAGGATTTATCTCCATGTGTCGACTTTCTGTATTTGTTTCAGTCATAAAGAGAAACGATCCTCCTGCCGTCACTTCAGATTCCTGACATCGATTTAAAGAGGAGAATAAAAAGATCAAATAGTTTTGATCCATTTGATTTTTATTTCACTCAATAACAAATCGGAATAATTCATGTAACTCATAGAAATCATGAGTGAAAAGGAGCAGAAGGAAGTAGAAACATATAATTTCTGTAAAGAGAATATTAGCTGTTCACCTTAAAAACTATTTTAGACACAAAAACACATAAAACATCAGTTTGTTCCTGTTTGGTTTTGATTCTGTTTCCTCCTCTGTGATGGACCAGAGGTTGGTCCAGT